>NW_028317874.1:2794736-2950000 GCF_062004578.1 Staurois parvus
ATGAGAAGGCAATATTTGGGGACCCCATTATTAGTAAAGGGGTTTTGGAGAGTCCCCACTCGTAGACCCCCACAACCACGTGCCAGGGTTGTGGGGATGAGGCCCCTGTCCACATCATCTTAGGAGCAAGGTAATTTTCCACGGAGGACCCTGGCAATGTTAAAGGCACGTGGCTTTGTATGGATGGGGTGGGGTTGCTTGCATCCCCTCTTGTTCTAAAAGGCGGCACTGATATGTGGCACTGATGGGTGACACTGAAAGGCGGCTTAGATGGGCACTGATATGTGGCACTGATGGACACTGGCAGGTGGCATGGATGAGCACTGACAGCTGGCACTGATGGACACTGACAGGTGGCACTGCTGGGGCTACACAGATCATCAGGACATACTGATCATCAGTGCCCTGATGATCAGTGTACATGTCCACTCTGAGGGATGCCGATTACCGGCTCTCCTCTCCTCTCTTCACGAGCTGTCAGCGTGACAACTTGAGGAGAGAAATGCTGATAACCGGCATTTCCCTATTAAATGAGATCAGCTGTGATTGGACACAGCTGATCACATGACCGAGCTGACATCTTCGGCTCTTTCCATTGATTGGTGATCCGCTGTGTCCGAGGGACACAGCGCACCACCGATCACCGTGCTGCGTGCTCCTGGAGCCGTGCATGCACGGTTAGAATGGGAGGACGTCATATAATGTCCTCCCAGAACGAGAGAACCACCTTGCGCCCGTCATTGTACTATATGGCAGGCGGGAGGCGGTTAAAGTTCAACAAACCCTGCTTGAACTGAACCCAGGGAATTTCAGCTCATCACTAGTCTCCAAAAGTATGTGTTTTATTTTTTATATCTTATAAATTACATTGCTATAATATGTGTTAACCCCTTGGCGTTGGTGCCTCCTGGGCCTTTAAGGGGTTTATGATGCCAGGAGGCAGAGCTGGGTTTAGGGGCATATGACCGCTGTGATTAGCTATCACAGCAATCACGTGATCGTAAAGCTGCTCGTGAGGTGTTGGTAAATGTGCCAGGAGCCAGCAGGGCACGCGCTCTCGGCACATGTTTGTTTACGTTGGGTACGCAAATATGCCCAGCCACTGAGAGGCTGCATATTTGCATACAGTCAGCATCAAGGAGTTAAGGAAATATCTGTAGCCCTCCAACATCTATGAAGGACTGTCATGCCCCTTTCCCTCAATCTTTGTTTCACAAACCTCTGCTCTAGCTTTCAGCTGCTAATTATAATAAAATAAATAGCTCCCATTTTCCAGTTTGGTATTACAAATCGCATAGGGCTCAGTATAGTTGGAGAGATTTAAAGTGGTTCTAAAGGTCAGATCTTTTACGTTAATGCATTTTCTGCATTAAGGTAAAAAACCTTCTACATGCAGCTCCCCCCTTCCCCCCAATACTTCCCTGAACCCGATCCCAACCCAGCACTGTGCACAAGAACAGTGTCTCTCTTGGCTCTCTCCCTCCTTATTAACTCAAAGACAGGATTGGCTCCTACAGCTGGCTGTCAATCACAGACAGTGAGGGGGTGTGGTAGGGCTGAGCCACACTCTGTGTGTCTATGGACACACAGAGCTGGCTCTGGAGTGAGCATGCACAAGTTCCCACCAGAGCACATGGCTTCCCATATGGAAGAAAAATATCTCTTGAAATATATGTCAATATATTTGGGAAGAATATTTTCAAAATATATTTGAAATACTACAATTTTGGTCATATTCAATATATTTAAAAATAAATTTGAATTACAAAAAAATATTATATATATATATATATATATATATATATATATATATATATATATATATATATATATATATATATATATATATATAGAGTGATACCCCCGAAGGGGCTGCTTAAGTTTGTTCACTCCGCCACGCTGCTTCTCAACCCCAAGAACGGTCTCAGCCCCAAGTGACACACCTGGCAATAGTGTAAGTGTAAGGACCAGTGAAAAGCACAATAAAACACAGAGATCAGCTTTACTGTAAGACCTCTATGGGAAGTAATAAACATTAACAACAGGTATATGTTAGGAGAATCAAGAGAACAGCAAATACTGTGAACGAAAGCAATATAGCTCACTTTTACACTCAGGCTGCTTTCAGGGGATTCCAACCGTGAATAACCCCAAGAGTAGAGGCAAACACTTAAATGGCGACCTCAAAGTGGGTCTAAACCCCTTTACATAAATTTGGCTCTATGATGTCCAAGCAGGAGGAGATCAGAAGAATGATTCTCTGTTGTGTCAGACTTCTCCCTTCTAACCCCCAACACCACAAGCCCATTAGTCAAACACTGTACCCAACTGATGCTTAATGGCTACTCTCCAAGGTACAGCTATTCCCTCACACACCATGCAATATACAGGCCTGAATACGCATGCACGTGCCGTCAGTCTTTTGGTAACAGGATGAATCTTGGGATCTTCAGCTAGCCATTTTCTTTGGTGCACGTAAACTCCTATGGTAAAGTATAATTGTAATCCCGTGGAAGTATTTGTATAGCACAGCAAATACTGTGTCTGTTTAGCAGGGACATCTACACAACCCAGTGCCTGGTGAGTATGGGAAAAGTGTAATGTCTCTGTATGTGTGCAGTGTTCCTGTCATCTGCCAGTGGGCAAAATCCCTCTCACCAGATCCTGTGACTAAGGCCCAAACGATCATCCTGGAAATGAAAGGCCCCTCTGGTCACCTCACAATGAGCACTTCACTCTGTTGGTGTAGGCACTGTACTGTAGGTCCACATCTCTCAGTTTGGATGTTCCCCTGACTGATGCAGATAACTCGGCATGCTGTGAATTGACCCTAAGCACTTCTCTGCTAGGTCCAGACTGTTACCTTGCCACATGCAGACTGCCCCCCTGCCCTCAGGAGAAACAAGATGGAGTTCTTCACTCTGCTCTCACTAAGCAAGCTGGTCTTTGCAGTTCCATTTCTATATAAGCCTATCAGGCCATTTCTACTCAGGACTACATATTCCACAATGCTTTGCAGCTGCACCTCCTGCTTGAGAAAGTCCCTGTCATTGGCTCCTTTAATGGCTCTTTTGATTGGCTATCTCTCTCTATTACAGTCTGAGGAGAAGGGAGGGGCTGAAATCCCTCACTCTGCAAGTGTCAGAGTTCAGAGGAGATGCAAGTCAGCAGGTTACAGCAGTCACAAATAGAATTAATTTCCTCCGCTACACAGATTGACAACCATATAACATATCTGTGCATTGTGGATGCAGAAAAAAAGCAACTGAAATGCATGTAGTATGAACTGGACCTAAGGTTAGGTTCACATCCATGCAGACTGTGGCTTGTGCAATTTAACAGTGCACTATGTGGTGCATTTTGCATTTTTAAACACGCATTTTTGATTGTCATTGACTTTGATGCCACTTTGATGCTACTTGGATATGACTTGGATGCGACTTTGGATGGGTGAAACGTGGATGTGACTTTAAATGGGTGCAACGTAAATGCAACTTTGGATGGGTGCGACTTTGATCCTACTTGAGTGCCAGAGAGTGTAAAGTTGCATTAAAGTTGCACCTATCCAAAGTAGCATCAAAGTCACATAGAAATCGCACCCATCCAAAGTCGCATCAAAGTCACATCATAGTTTCACCTATCCAAAATTGCACAAAAAGTCAATACTTTCCTATTGACAAAACCTCCCTAGCAAAACATCAAAAACGCAACGCTTGCATTTTTAGTGCGGATCCACTGAAGTCTATTACACAAAAAATGCAATCTGCTGCAAGAAAAAAAGTCCCTCTCCAAAAAATGCACCAGCTCAAAATGCACAGAAGTGAACTAGCTCCATAGGAAATCCTGTTACCCTAGGTTCACACCTAAGTGTTTTCCGCAGCATTTGCAGGAACACACTACAGTCCATTTAATATGATTTCCTATGGTACAAGTTCACATCTCCGCATTTTCACCCGGTGCGTTTTTTGGAAAGGGTCAGACTCAGGGACTTTTTTCAATGCAAAAAGTAGCATTTTTGGTTCTATAGACTTCAATAGAAACGCTGCAGAAAAGCACGTAGTGCGTTTGTTATGCATTTTTTATGCATTTTGCATTTTAAATCTGCCTAGCAACAAGAAAAAACAATTGAAAAAAAAACGTGGCAAAAACACAGTTGCAAAAACGCAATTGCAGAAACAGGTCAAACTCAAACTGCATAGGTGTGAACCTAGCCTTAAATAGACTGTAGTGCGTTTCTGCAGACTGGAAGATGCACTGAAATCTGCATAAGTGTGCACCTAGGGTAAAACAGCACAGCAGAACAGTAATCTAACCAATGGTTTTGGCATCTCTGCTTAATCAATAGCAGGAAAATGTCAAATGTTGCTATTTTTGTCAGCGAGGGTGTAAATATAAAGATTGTCCATGTGTTTTCTGTATTACAGGAGTTAATGTGTTAATATACCAAGTAGTACATCTTCTGCCTGTGTTTGGCTGCTTGAGCGAATGCACACTGTGAAAGCCATTCGTTCTCATATTATCCTCATACAGGTTTCTCCTTAAAAGATGTCTGTATCTCAGAGGGGCATTTTCATCATTATAGAGGAAGGCCATGAAAGCTCATAGAGCCTTTAATCAAGACCCTGCTGCCACACTGGGCTAGTAAAGCTTATTGACTTCCCAAATATCAATCAACTTCACAGAGCTGAGAGTCCCATCTATATTGTACTAGGATAGAAATGATTTACCATGGCTCACCTTTCTCTCGGTATTATTGAAAAGTCCTTTTTATGAAGTACAGGTAGGAGCCGTCATTGGCTAGGCTATTAACCATTTACTTCCTAGATTTAAAATATTTGCAGGCAGTTTGCATTTTGTAAGCTTTTTTTTTTATTATTTTAAAGGTTTCTTTAAAGATATTGCTTACTTGTACCAAAAAAAAAGTTATTCCCAAAAGGGAATAATGGTGCCGATGTTTTTGAATATTTTTGAATATACAAAAATGCACACCAAAATATGAGAGATCTTTTGTCCTGTATAAACTGCCACTGTCATCTGACTGCTAGAACGTATCTATATATTTCTCTAATTCATGGATTACTGCAAATGGTACTGATCACCAGCAATCAGAATTTGTTTAGCATTAATATGATGGAAGCAAAAATATAAAATGGTTTCTGTGGATTTTATATGTCATTAATGCCCTCTGCCTTTTTTTTTTAATCAGCAAATACATTTTTTAGCGTAGTGACTGTCAAAATAAGAGGAATAGGAAATGTGTGTTGCTTAAATTATTTTTTTCACCTACAGTAGCTGAGTGCCTGTTCTACATTTGGTGAAATGATTGAAATTACCCACACTGCCGAATAAATCTATGCACAGCATTGCATCCCAACCTTGGTATCACCTGCCTGGAGTTTGCATGTTCTCCCTGTTCCTGTGTGGGTTTCCTCTGGGTACTCTGGTTTCCTCCCACACTCCAAAGACATGCTGGTAGGTTAATTGGATCCTGTCTAAATTGGCCCTAGTATGTGTATGTATGAATGTGAGTTAGGGACCTTAGATTGTACGCTCCTTGAGGGTTAGGGACTGATGTGAATGTACAATATATATGTAAAGCACTGCGTAAATTGACAGCGCTTTATAAGTACCTGAAATAAATGATGTACTTGCATAACCCCTTTTGGCTCTCCTTCTGGACCAGACGAAGGTTAGCATTAATGGAGGCCATACACGCTTCAATTTTTTGTTCTTCTATCTGATTGATGTACAATTTGGTCAAAAGGATCAACTCCACAAGTAACTGATTAGTCATAACTTCTCTTCCGATCCGTTTATGGTGGCCATACACACTTTGATTTTTTTATTCAGTTGATCTGCGATTCAATCAAAGCAATTGAATCTGCAAAAAATTAAATAGCCATAAATTCCTTCCGATCAGTTTAGATCAAATTGAGGTGATTGGCCAGGGTGGAAAATGATTGATTGTTTTGCATGGATCGGCAGCATCAAGATACTTTGTCAATCATATTTTGAGCTATCAAATTATGAGATTACATGGTGGAAATAGAGATGGTACCAATGATTTATGATCGTATCTTAACTATGGACTGAAATCCATTTCCCAGTGAGTGTCATATCAATCAAATGTGTTATTGACTATAGATTATTTATTCTGATGATTGATTGGAAAATAACTTGATCATTTATCAAAGTGTGTATGGCCACCTCAATTTTAATCGGATTCAATCAAATTGAGTCAGTCATCCGCTAGTGATCATTTTGCATCAATTGGCAGCACTGCAATATCTTCTGCATGAATACAATTGTATTCTGATTAATCAGATAATGAGAATATGTGGTGGAAACAGAGATGCAATTTGTAAGTTATTATAGTATCTTAACTATTGATCAAAATGCACTTCCTTGTGCATTGCATATTGATCAAAATGGTTGTCGACTATAAATTGGATTATTCCTTTGTACTACAATAAATGATTCCTTTTCTGATCAAAGTGTGTGATCATCGCAGGTAATCGCTGGCTGTGTGGACAGCCACAAATAGCTGTGGCCATTGGCAGCCTGTCATTGAAGTGTACAGTGGCTAAATGGTTAGCACTTCCGCCTGGAAGTACTAGGGCCGTTGGTTTGAATTCCAACCACGGCACCAGCTGCCTGGAGTTTGCATGTTCTCCCTGTGCCTGCGTGGGTTTCCTCTGGGTATTCCAGTTTCCTCCTACACTCCAAAGACATGCTGGTAGGTAAATTGGATCCTGTCTAAATTGGCCCTAGTATTATTATACAGGATGTATAATAATATAGTATGTATATGTATGAAAATAAGTTAGGGACTTTAGATTGTACACCCCTTGAGGGTTAGGGACTGATATGAATGTATAATATATATGTAAAGCGCTGTATAAATTGATGGCGCTATATAAGTACCTGTAATAAATAAAAACTAAACAAAGTACATGCACATTGGAGGCAGCTAGCTGCTCACTCCTGTCAAAAACAGCAGCAGGAATCAGCTGATTCCTACCGCTGCCATTTGCACTGGTGCGAATGTAGCCTAAGACCTGCTGTGACAATAGCACCAGTGACACCACAAACCCATGACCTGTATGATGTAAAAAGACCCTTAGCATCAGTGACACCAAAGACCCATGACCTATATGTTGTAACAATGCCAATAAGCACCATTACACATTCCGTTTGTTGTTGGCATAGGCCTTCTTGTACATGAAGAAAGCCGCACTTTAACCACTTCCCGACCGGCCGTTGCATATAAACAGCCGGACAGTGGCAGTGCAGGGTCGGGTGGCCGTTTATAAACGGCCTCCCCGCACCCTGCTTGTGCGCGCTCCCTGGGACACAGTGAAACACTGATCGTCCGACGGGACCTCTGTACGAGGTCCCAATCATGTGATCACTGATTGGCCAATCAGTGATCAGATGCAAAGAAGTAAGCAAGATGTCACTTGTGACATCATTGCTTACTACATGTGTAATTCACAACAGCCTTGTACCATGTGACAAGGTGTGACCAATCACAGCTCACTCAGTACTTCTCAATGGCTGCAAGAATGCACACAGAGAGAAAGAGAAATGATTGCTTTTACATCCTATATGGGTGTAAAAGCAATGTGTAAAAAAAAAAAATCTTCATCACCCCCCACAAGTAGTACAGTGTCACCATGGTGATACTGTACTGCTAGGGTGACAGTATGTAAAAAAAATAAATAAATAAATAAAAAATAATATAAAAATAAGAATGTAAAAAAAAATGTTTAAAAATTATAATTTTTGGTTATAAGCTAATTTGGATTTTTTTTTTTACTAAAAAGATAACGGAATAAATTTTGGCAAAGATTTATGATGAAATATTATTTGCAAAATTTAAAAAAAAAAAAACACTTTTTTTCAAAATTTTTGGACTTTTTCATTTACATAGCAAAAAAAATAAAAATCCCAGCGGTGAATAAATACCACCAAATTAAAGCTTTATCTGTCTCAAAACAATGGTAAAAAATTCATTTGGGTACAGTGTTGCATGACCGTGCAATTGTCATTCAAAGTGTGATAGCGCTGAAAGCTGAAAATTGCCCTGGTCAGGAAGGAGGTAAAAAAGTGTCCGGTCTGGAAATGGTTAAAACTGAAACATTTGTATGTTTGCAACATATGAATATCTCTGTATGTAGTTTTCATATAAAACCTTTTTTTTCTTTTTTCTTAATAGCAATTGATTAAAATTCTCGTGTTCTACCATGTGGTAAGCAGTCCTCTCTTAAACTTTTATTCTCACTAATCTTTCCATTTTTAACACAAATAAAATCACTTGTTTGTTTGCTTCTTGCATGCTCTTAAACAGCCTTGTAACAGGAGGAAATAGCAAACATATGCCCCCCTGTAACTGCTGTTCCCTGGAGGTGACCAATGAAAATACAACATGTGGTCTGCTTTCCTGGAGCAGAGCCAGAATCTGTGCTCTTTAATTGGCTGTGAGGTCCCCCTACAGCTGCAAAACATTAGTGACAGCTTATCTTCAAATAGGGGATTTTCATTTTAACCTCTTTATGGACAGTGCGGCATAGCATGCAAAGCCCGGAAACAATGGAAAAAATTACCATCAAAACCTAATTTAATTTTTTTACAATTATTTTAAAACTAAACAATATTGGATGTTATATAGCCTCATATTTCTTTTTTAAACAATTGCCAGAAATAACAAGCATCGTGCTCCCTCTGACCAGCTACACACACAGTGCACAGTCAGGGCTGTGTCAGACAAGATTTTTGCATGCTGCTGTTTTAAAATTGAAAACTGAAGTGTTCATCTCCCTGTGCTTAGTTGTTGCAGGGATATTATCCCTTCAATATACACAATAACAAGGCAGCATAAAAAAAAAAAAAAAAAAACTTCATGGTAAAAAAAGATCTTGCCTAAAAAGGGAACCCGTAAGGACAGACATCTTGGAGCTGTCATAACGTAAAGGGTAACTCCACTTTCTTGGGAAAGAAATATTGCAAAGAAAAAAAAATCCTTATTGTAATTTAATGTTATTAAAATGTAAATGTTCTATTTTAATCTGCAGCACTTTCATTTTCTGTAAAATTCAATACAATATGGCAATCTGGAGGAGGTTCATGCACAGTTGGCGTATACAGTTGCAAGAAAAAGTATGTGAACCCCTTGGGATTACGTGGAGTTTTGCATGAATTGGGCATAAAATGTGCTCTGAACGTCATCTAAGTCACAACAATAGAAGAACACAGTCTGCTGAACATAATACTACACAAACATTAGATGTTGCCATGGTTTAATTGCACATAACATGTAAACATTCACAGTGCAGGGAGGAAAAAGTATGTGAACCTTTGGACTTAATAACTGGCTGACCCTCCTTTGGCAGCAATAACCTCAACCAAATGTTTCCTGTAGTTACAGATCAGACCTGCACAATGATCTGGAGTAATTTTGGACCACTCCTCTTCACAAAACTGTTTCAGTGTAGCAATATTCTTGGGATGTCTGGTGTGAATCGCTCTCTTAAGGTCATGCCACAGCATTTCAATCGGGTTGAAGTCAGGACTCTGACTGGGCCACTCCAGAAGGCGTATTCTGTGCTGTTGCAGCCATTGTTTAGCCCAATTCATGCAAAACTCCACGTAATCCCAAGGGGTTCACATACTTTTCTTGCAACTGTAGAATGTCCCCCAGAGTATTCAATAAAATACTTGAACAAGAATGTCCCCCCAGCGATGTTATTTCCTGCTCGTGTGATTGGCTCACTGATTTTCTCAGTCGTCTGCACTAAAGTGTCAGATTTTAGGCATCCCCTGCAAGAAAAAAAGTCATTTATGGTCAGATACTCCTAAAGGGTTAATCACATCTAAAGGAATGCAGACCCTGCCACTTTCCTCAGAGGCCTGTAATTGAGTCAGCTGATCAAAAATGACTCTCCTATTCAGAATCAGTCCTGCACAAGACATACTTTAACAAAGAGCTTATTCTTCAGAGCAACAAAAAGGAAGGAATCTGCAACAAAGTTTGTTGCAGTCTTTACAATGTACATTGATCACCTGGAGAGGACTGTTTTTTTTCTCAACAAAAGTGCAGTTATCTTTAATTATTTTTTATTGATGCAGGTTCAAGGTATGTCACCTGCATGTCTTCATTATTCAATGAGAAACTGACCTGAAAAAAAAGTCTGAAAAGTCTGAATTCCTGTCCTACATGATCATGAGTGACAGTCCCAGAGCTTGCATCTAACCCTGGCCCGCAGAGAATCCCACCATGCAAAGCTAAGTCTTGGTGTGGGAAATGTTTTTAATAAAAGTACTCCAGCAAGGGCTTAAAACTAGAAAGCGACTCTGCATGCAATACTTACCTCCTTTCCAGTGCTGATTCTGCAATATTTAATTTATTACCACTGGATGCTCTCACCTGGAGGAATAAACCTACAACAGTAGAATCAGTCTGTATATGCAGTAAAGCATGCTTGTTATACTCACCATGCAACCTATGGAGGTAATCCTCCACATTGTGTAAAAGAATATTTGATCTTGTCTTTTCTGATCCTCCCCTTCTTCCACAGTCCCCAATCCATCTGCTGACAGAACAGAGCCTTGGGGGCAGGGGCAAACTGACAACTCATGGGGCCCCCGGGCAATAGGGGATCATGGGGCCCCTGTGTCCTTTCCCAAACTCAAAAAACCTATGAAAAAGGTACCAGGGGCATCTCATGGGGCCCCCTACTGACCCCGGGGCCCTCAGGCACTGCCTGAGTTTCCAGATGGTCAGTCCGCCCCTGCTTGGGGGCAAACTGTACATGCTCACTCTAGTGTGTATTGCTAGAGAGGGGTTTTTTTTGGAGTGTGCAAATGATCAGCACAGAGCCAATCAGTACTGTGCAGACACAGGGCCAGGGGTTATGTAGCCTCATAGGACAATCAGGGAGAATGAACACTCCTCCTACAAATGCTAACCAGTGCTCTGCTGGACACTAATAGAGGTCACAAGACTGCTCTATACTACGGATGAGAAAAGGTATTTAGCAGTTTATATTTACTAAAATATTTGCATTTCCATGTTCTGTGTACTGTGGGAGACCAGATAAAGTGTTACTAAACCCTTAATCCTGCATTCACTATAACTCAGAAGACAAAGGACATCCTGTGAGTACAGGGAGTCATAGACTCATCTCTTTAGGGAGCATCACCATGGCACCCTGCACTCACATACAATGATGCAACATCACTCTCTGTATTACCGAGGACCACCCACTGCCAGGTAAGATCTAAAAGAAAGCAGACACTGCGCATAACGTGACCAGCTTGAAAACTTCTGATAAAAGCAAAAAACAAAGCCTGAGAAGGTCCCCTGAGTCCTCTGGTTACCTATTCATGAACAGAGGTTAATAAAGCCCAGATGCCCAGATCAAATGTAACATTTTCAGTATGCATTGGTTAACATAGCGATAAGTTGATGACTAATATGCCTAATTTTTACATTGTTTTTAGGAAATAATAATTTGTTATTTACAACTGGACAAATGATTTATACATTACAGTTGTATTTCGCTCTCCTTTACAATTGTATGTTATTCTTCAGGCTCCATGCACACTAACGATTTTTGTAAGCTCAAAAAACACTGAAAAAAACATTGGAAAAAAAACGCTGGTAATAGCATTTTTAGTAGCTTTTCAATAGTGTTTTAGTATCCTTTAGGAGCATTAGCATTTTACTAGCATTTTTACAGTACATTTAGGAAAAAAGCTAGAAAAAAGTTGTTAGCAGCGTGTATGAGTATTTGGAAGCATCAAGTATTTTTTGCATTTGGAAAAATGTTTCCAAAAACTAAAAAAAAAACCAAAAACATTTTTTCTGCTTCTAAACACTGAAGCTTGAAAAATGCTACTAGCCTAAAATAATGTGCATGGACACATAGGGATAACTATGTGCTTTAGCTGTACTTTAGCTTCTGGAGCAGAAAAAAATGTTGATAACAGCTTCTAGGAGCTTAAAGAAATGCTAGTGTGCATGAAGCCTCACTCTGCTCAGCTTAAGGTACTATTCAAGCAAGAGAAGTTTGTTTGCAATAACTTACAAGGGATGAACTCAGGCAGCTTTGGAAATAAACTGTGTCGAAGAACATTATACAGATTGCAATATTCTAGGGGTTAAACAGCCCATAAATATGAGATGATGATTGGGTCAAGTTTCTTACCCCCAACCAAATCTATCAAATATAGCATTCGCTTTACTTTCATTGGGCGTATGAGGATGTAAACATTCCCACAAATGCAGTTGATACAGCTAAGACTGAAATTGATGGCAATGTCAGCCTACCCACATCTTCGTATGAACCTGTCTTCTTGCCTGTCCAACACAGTGCCCTACTATCATTGCTCTTTAAACTAGGGTAGCACCAGGGGCGGACTGACCATTTGGAAACTCGGGCACTGCCCGAGGGCCCGGGGTCAGTAGGGGGCCCCATAAGATGCCCCTGGTACCTTTTTCATAGGCTTTTTTGAGTTTGGGCAAGGACACAGGGGCCCCATGATCCCCTATTGCCCAGGGGCCCCATGAGTTGTCAGTCCGCCCCTGGGTAGCACAGTAACAGGTAATAACTGTATAATTTCATATACTATTAAGAATAACCTCAATTGTGTAATCTGAAATCTGCAGACCTCTAAAGTCACAATTTTCCAGATGGTTAATATAAACTATCTGTTAGATAACAGCAGAGCGTGTAAAACAATGCTAAAACCAATCTGATGTTCTGTAAACATTCAAACTAACATATAATCTAAATAGGAAAGTCGATTATATACAGAATTGTATATACTGTACTGAATTTCAGTACAGTACAGTTAACTGTATTAGGTAAATTCTTATTTCGCTTGGCACATAAAATGGAATTAAAGCCCAGAGTTTAAGAAACATATGTTCAGCACATTTGAAAACAAAAAAAATTAACTTTTGTTGCAATTTTTGCATCTTCCTGGCACTGTCCCCCAGGAGTTGGCCCTCTTCCAGGTTTAATGATCAGCATCCTTGCACTGACTTGCTGTAAGCCCAGGGCACCATGGACACCCCCCCCCAGGGGGTGCATTATTACTTCTTCTGGCATCACAGTACAATACTACAGATGATGCTGAAGGCACTAGTGGGCACCATTCTCTAACATTGAGAGTCGCTCACTGCTGTTGGAGAAGAAGAAAGATCCTGGGAAGTCATATGACTTCCCAGAAGACAGCTGGAGAAAAGTATATTCACAAAATACATTTTTTTTTAATTACATCTAGGGAGAGGAGTGGAAGGGTGGTATTTACTGGAATTTGCCAATTTGGCTTCAAAATATATCTAAAGCCAAAACTTTCTTTTTGATGTTGGATAGATTAAACTGTTAAAGTTTAACAAAAGGCATTTTTTCCCCTTTCGTCTTTCAGGACAGCACCTTGAGAGACCTCGGCTCCTCCCCACCTGAGGAAACACCTCCACCCAAAATAAAAGTTCTCCACTCCCCTCCGACCTCAGTTCAGGTGTTTCCTCCGGTGGGGAGACACATGAGGAGGCGCAAGGTGCTGACAGGTAGACAGGCAGGGGAGCTGAGGGTCGGAGAGCCAGCTGAGAGGCTCGGGGCAGCCGGGAGTGCAGGCCGGAGCGTCTAGCTGCGATCCTCCCTGGGCAGGCTGCAGTACAGTGAGCATGCACCCAGGGGGACAGGAGACAGCACGTACCTGCTCTCGCCCCTCGACCCCCTCCGGCGAGTTGGGGCGTCGGGGTGGCCGTGGTGAGGTCTGGAGAGGATCCGGGAGGAGTCCCGCTCCTTCCCATGCTGGCGGGCAGTGGACCTTGCCGGGGGACAGCAGTTTCCTAGCGGAAGGGGCGGGGCTTCTCCCAGGGCCGCGGCTTCCGCTTCCGGCCCTAACACCACGGCGGCACAAAATTTGAAAAGGCGGTGCGGAACAGCCTGGGGGACAGGCTAGCATGGGCGACCACCCTCCTGAGAAGGATGTCGGATGCACCAGGACCAGGGGATGCCAGCACCAGCCAGTCTCAGGTAAGGTGACTCAGAGGAGTCCTCCCCTACCTGGTGGCCCCTAGCTCCTGGGGTATTCCTGGACCCTCTGGTGGTGAGGGTCTTCATGGGCAGGGTAGGGGGTCTGTGGAGGGGTCAGGCCCTTAGGCCCTGCTGGGAAGGGGGGGGGGGAGGTAGGGGGTGATGGCAGTGGGTGATAGCCTTCCTTTCTGCCCTCTGTGTCTTTCAGGGCAAGGCCCAGGCAAAACTTAAGCACCAGGAGCCTAAGTGCAGATGCCCATCCTGCAAAGAAATTCTAAGAGAGTCCTGGAAGAAGGTTCTTTGCGGCCCGTGTATAGAAGGGTTGGTAAAGGAAGAGAGGCCAGAGCAGGGTGACTTGGTCAGGTCGGTGAAGGAGCTGACCAGTACCTTCGACTCTTTCAAAAACCTTATGGAAAGGTTAGCCGTTCCCCAAACCACATCGTGCCCCCCCCGGTGGCCTCAGTAGGTCGGAGCAGGGAGCTCCTCACAGCAGGAGAGGATGAGGGGACCTTGGGGGATTCACAGTCGGAAGAGGAGTCTGCTGGGGAGGGTCCCTCAGATGAGGGCAGGGGTCCTTCTCGGTACAAACTGTCCCTAGAGGAGGTTGATGACCTTTTAGGGGCTTTATATGGGACCCTAGACATCAAGGAGGAGGTTAAGACCTTGTCCTTGCATGATCAAATGTATCAAGGGTTGGAGGAACAAAGGCACAGGGTGTTTCCTGTACACGATATTTTAGTGGATACCATCAAAAAAGAGTGGCAGGATCCGGAAAGAAAGCCCTTCTTTTCTAGAGCTTTGAGAAGAAGATTTTAGTGAGGATCCGGGGGCTGTGTGGAATAAAAACCCCAAGCTTGACGCAGCCTTTTCTCAAACAGTGTGGAGGATGGACCTAGCATTTGAGGATATGGGGGTCTTGCCGGATTTATTGGACAGGAGAGCGGAATCTCTCCTTAAGAAGGCTTGGGATTCAACCCTGTCCAACCTGAAGCCTGCTATGGCCACAACTGTCGTGGCCAGGAACCTAGAATACTGGTTGACACAGTTGCAGGCCCATATCATAGCAGATTCCCCCAAAGAGAAAATTTTGGCTTCTTTCGAGCCCCTGTTACAGGGTGTGGGGTAAATCGCAGATGCTTTTGCAGAATCAGTAAGGCTGGGGGCCAGGTCAGCAGCCCTGACGAACTCTGCTAGGAGAGCTCTATGGTTGAAGACTTGGCAGGGCGATATCACTTCAAAAAGGTGAGGTTGTGTGGCATCCCCTTTACGGGAGATTTGTTCGGGCCGGGGTTGGAGGAGATTCAAGACCGGACGGCAGACAGGAAAAAGTCCTTCCCCCTAAAAAGGAAGTTGCAGGAGGGAGGGATGCGAAAGGTTCACCCAGCGAAGAGACAGAACCTCAGGCCAGAAGGACAGAGTAGATCTTGGGGGCAGAGAGGTAGGGGCAGGGGAGGGGCGATTTTTCGCCCTCCTGAGCAGCCCCAGAAGCCACGGTGACTCGATTCCTCCTGTGGGAGGAAGATTGGCAGCCTTTCTCCCACAGTGGGAAGTAGCGGTCACCAGCCCCTTTATTCTAGACATCGTGAGAAGGGGTTATCGACTTGAGTTTTCGGAGCCGCCGCCGGGAAGGTTCTTTGTGACAGCCCGGCCAAGGGGCCCGGCAAGGGCCTCTGCCCTAATGGGTGCTCTGAGGGATCTGGAGGACCAAAGAATCATCACCAAGGTCCCAGAGGGGGAAAAGGGGAAAGGTTTTTATTCTCACGTATTCATGGTTCAGAAGTAGTCGGAGGTGTTTAGGCTGATTCTGGACCTGAAGCCCCTAAACAGGTTGGTGCGATGCAGGAGGTTCCATATGGACTCCATTTTTACGATCAAAGCCCTACTCCCGCCAGGAGCATTTATGGCTTCCATAGATTTAAGGGCCGCATACCTTCACGTGCCCATCGTGGAACCCTCACAACGTTTTCTCAGGTTGGCAGTACGGGGGAAGCGGGAATACAGCATTGGCAGTTCAGGGCTCTGCCGTTCGGACTATCTTCCTCGCCAAGGGTGTTTACCAAAATTCTGACAGAGGCACTGGTTCCCATCCGCATGAAAGGGATTGCAGTTATAGCCTACTTGGATGACCTGCTGCTCTTCGCAGACTCAGAGTTCCAGCTACAGCAGAACATTGCCGTGGT
The DNA here is from genome assembly GCF_062004578.1 of Staurois parvus. Lineage (NCBI taxonomy): Eukaryota > Metazoa > Chordata > Amphibia > Anura > Ranidae > Staurois > Staurois parvus. The sequence continues at coordinate 2,810,965 of NW_028317874.1, forward strand.
AAGGGGTCTTCTAGAAAACCTGGGCTGGCTTTTGAACCTGGAAAAGTCCTGTCTTGTGCCCTCCCAAAGAGCAGTTTACTTGGGGTACATTCTGGATTCCGTAAGGCAGAGGACCATCTTAACTTCGGAAAAGGTTGCCAAATTAGATGCAGGGATCAGATTGCTACAGGGGAGCAGGTCAGTAACAATGAGGCAGGCCATGTCGGTACTGGGGTTATTAACGTCTTCCATTCCAGCAGTGCAGTGGGCAGGCTTGCATCTGCGTCCCCTCCAGCTGTGGGTTCTGAGGATTTGGGACAGAAGGATTCAATCCTTGGAGGACCAGGTCTTTGTTCCCCCCAGTGTGAAGAGGTCTCTGTGGTGGTGGAGGAGGTCGTCCAACGTGACCCAGGGGCTGTTGTGGTGTTTCTCCGTAACCAGGGAAGTCACGACGGACGCCAGCGCTCTTGGGTGGGGAGCCCACCTGGGAGATTTAGTGGTTCAAGGGGAGTGGTCCTTAGTAGAGAGGAGAGAATCCTCGAATTGGAGAGAGTTGAGGGCAGTAGGAGAGGCTCTCCGCTCCTTCCAAGACAGGATCAAGGGCCAGCACGTGCGGGTTTTGACGGACAATGCTACAACAGTAGCTTACATAAGCAGACAGGGGGGAACAAGGAGCAGGGCTCTCAGATCCCTAGCGGCAGTGGTTTTATCCTGGGCAGAAAGGAACCTGGCTTCCCTGTCCGTGGTACACCTGAAGGGAGAACTGAATCAGAAGGCAGATTTCCTGAGCAGGACTCGGCTCAGAGAGTTGGAGCGGGCCCTGAACACGGAGGTTTTTCAGGAGATCGTAGGGAGATGGGGGTCCCCAGACATAGATCTCTTTGCCTCAGGGAAGAACAACAGGGTCCCGAGGTTCTTCTCCCTGAACCGCAGGGACGGGTCAGAAGCGGTAGATGCGTTAGGACAGAGGTGGGATTACCCGCTGTGCTACGCTTTCCCCCCGGTCCCCTTACTCCCCCTGGTGTTAAGGAAATTCAGGGCAGAGAGAACCTCACTCATCCTTATCGCCCCTTTTCGGCCACGGCGAGAGTGGTTTGCTACCCTAAAAATCTTATCCACACACCCGCCCTGGGAGTTACCGCCAAGGAAGGATCTGCTGACACAGGGGTCGGTCCTATGCCCCAGATTAGAGAGACTGAGGCTAACGGCCTGGTTTCTGAGCGGCAGCTCCTTTTAGCAAAGGGGTCTTCAACCAGGTTGGTGGCAACGTTGCTGGCTAGTAGAAAGGAGGAGACTCAGGCCATTTATAGCAGGGTTTGGGGTTGCTTTACGGCCTGGTGCGATAGGGCGTCAGTAGCGACCCATAGCATGGTTTCGGTATTGGAGTTCCTGCAAGCAGGGGCGGACAAGGGGCTTTCTATCAGCACACTCAAGGGCCAGGTTTCGGCCCTCAGCGTGTTCTTAGAGACGCCCTTAGCCAGGGAGGCACTGGTAGGGAGATTTTTTAAGGCCCTGGCGAGGCAGAGACCTCCGAAGTCCGGGCCTTTTCCAAGGTGGGACTTAGCCAAGGTGCTTGGAGTACTGATTAAGGCCCCGTTCGAGCCCCTAGAGTCCTGCCCGATAAGAGACCTTACTATTAAGACAGCCTTTTTAGTGGCGATTACCACAGCAAGGAGGGTGTGTGAGCTGGAGGCCCTATCAGTCAGAGCCCCCTATCTACAGATTTTTCCAGATAGGGTGGTGTTAAGGCCGGACCCATCCTTCATTCCGAAGGTGGCCCAGAGCTTCCAGAGGGAGCAGGATATAGTGCTACCCTTCTTTTTTCCTGACCCAGTTGGGAAAGTTCAGGAGAAACTAAATTTTTTGGATGTTAGTAGGTGCGTGCTCCTGTACCTTGAAAAGACAAAAGGGTTTAGGAGCACAGAATCTTTTTTTTGTTTCTTTCGCAGGGGCTAGGAAGGGCAAGAAAGCTTGTAGAAGGACACTGGCCAGATGATTAAAACTGGCAATTACAGGGGCATACCAAGCGGAAGGCTTAGAGGCGCTGGAGGGAATCAGGGCGCATTCCACCTGAGCAGTAGTGACTACCCAGGCGGAGCTAGCAGGGGCTTCCCCAGGGCAAATCTGCAGGGCAGCTACCTGGTCCAGCTATGACACAATTGTAAGGCATTACAGACTCGACCTGGTTTCGATGCAGGAACAGGCCTTTGGGCGTAAGGTCATGCAAGCAGTTAGCCCGCCTGAGGGGTGAGTACTCGCTTATCCTCTCAAGGTGCTGTCCTGAAAGACGAAAAGGGGAAAAATCAAATTACACTTACCGTAACGTCTTTTCCAGTAGTCTTTCAGGACAGCACCGATTGCCCACCCAGTGTTGATATTTGGTTATGTGAGAATGTCTTATTACGGTCATGTTGTCTCATGTTGGTGTCTCCTCAGGTGACCGGAGGTACGATTTAAGAACTGAGATCGGAGGGGAGTGGAGAACTTTTATTTTGGGTGGAGGTGTTTCCTCAGGTGGGGAGGAGCCGAGGTCTCTCAAGGTGCTGTCCTGAAAGACTACTGGAAAAGACGTTACCGTAAGTATAACTTGATTTTTTTTTTAGTTTTGGATATAGTGGAGAGGGATTAAAACACCTGTCAGGTTTGTATTGCTGTCTGTGCCCCCGTTATGGGATTCACCCTCTCTGTTTGTCCTGTTTACCATTATCTTTGAAAGTGAACATAAAAGAAAATTCCACATTTTCTTTTTTTTGGTTGACATTTGAACACTAATAGAGGGGAAATGTTCCAATGGGGATACTAGTTCTGGTGACACATTGGGATTCCCCTACTTTCGAGGGATTTCCTCTCACTTCCTGTATTGAATCCCCCTCCCTTCCAAATGAGACACAAATGGCAAAGAAAAAAAAACTGATGGGGGTTATAAACCTCCCTTATGCTATTCAAAATGAAAAAAAAAAAGTTTTGCCCTTAGTTACACTTTAAAAAAAAATGTTTTCATTTTTACGCTATGTGTATTCCAACTCTCAGATTTTCCATTAGTTCCTTTCTTATACATACAAGACAGAGCCCCTAGGAAGAAAGGAAGAAATCTCTCCAAAGTAAGAGAAATCACCTGTTGTTCTCAAAATTGTGGATTTTTTTCTGACTTTCCATCTCAGTGTCACTAGGACATATAGGAGGAATGGGAATTTCCTCAGCGGGAACACAGAAAGCAATAGTAAACAGGGTTATGACCTCTCATCACGCTGTAAAACTAACAAAAGTGTTGGCTTTAGATACACTTTAAAAATGATCTACAGGGAGATAGAAACTAGTGTAAGTACCGGAATAGAGTCAGACTCTTGCTATCCCCTGTAGGGTAGCACTCAGGCTGGAAGAGGCAACGTATGGCACTGGAAGGTAATCAGATGTCTTTCATGCAAATGTGATGACAACAAACATGATGATAGAGAAACTAAGATGAGCAAAGAGGTGTCATCAGTTTACTGCTGGTCCTTCAATGTCCTGCCAATAGGCTGGGGATGTTTCTCTAATGAAAGCTGAAATTTAAGCATACATTATAATGAAAAGTGTTGTATGAATGAAAATGGTTCTTTGAATGAAAAACAATCTATGAATGGAGGATGGTGGATGATTGGACGGTACACTTCCTCCACTCATAGATCACATTTCAGTCATAGATGAGGTATTATTTATTTTATTTATTACAGGTACTTATATAGTGCAGTCAGAGGCGTAGCTAGGCTATTTTGCGCCCGGGGACGAACTGCCACCTCATGACCCCCCCCGCTTCATATGGTCCCTGTAGACACCCCCCTGTCCCGATCACATTGCCCCCCCTTCCTTCATCCATGGCACTACTCACCTGGCTCGGCTCTCCCCTCGTCCCTTCCGGCACATGCCCGGCTCACTGCCCTCCTCTCCGCTCCTCTCCTGGCCGGCTCCTCTCATAACTCACTGTGGATGGCAGACGTATCAAATGACACGTCTGATGCAGTGATCTTGTGACCTCATTTTGGCGACCCTGTACCTTGGCGCCCGGGTACATATGTACCCCCCTAGCTACGCCTCTGAGCGCAGTCAATTTACACAGTACTTTACACATATATATCTATATTGTACATTCACATCAGTCCCTAACCCTCAAGGGGCGTACAATCTAAGGTAGTACCAGCTTCTATGAATGGAGGAGCTGGGCAGAAAGGAAGATCATAGTCAGGCTTTCTTAATGTGCGTCTGTTACAGTGTCACAGCTCACTCAGTTCTTTTAACTCCTGCCGCTGTAACCTTTTGGGGGAGGGCATCAGAGGAGGAAGATTTCTGCTAAACCTGGACACAACAGCAGGAGGGACATATCTCATTTAAGGTAGGTAATGTCCCTTGTAATGATTTTTTTTTATTCTTAATAAACTTAGACTTATATACAGTTGTGCATGGCTGTCAGCAAAGGTGACCTTTGAAATGTCACCTCCATTCCTATGAAAAGACTGACCCCTGGCACTAAACATTTCCCCTCCCTATAATGGACGAAACATTGCATTCATTCAGAATCTTTAGCACCACATCATTCTCCCAACAAGAGCAAGCTGAATGGCAGGTAGATAAGGGAAGATGCTTGGATCATGTGACTCCTAGGAGGATCCTGCCTAAATTTGCCCATACACTATACAATCTACATGTACAATCTCCACTAGTGTTACAAAAATTATATAACATAATGACAGGCCTAAACAACCCTTTGTGTATCTTATCAGGCAGGTCTTCATATTACATAGTTTTTGGCAGATCTAAAATAGATTGTATCACATTTTATAGAGTATGGTCACTTTTAGATTTCACACCTTACCCTATAGTAGAAATTATATCAGGTATACCTAATTTGAAGTAGTTTGGTTAGTGTTAGATTACATCTCAAGCATTCATCAACATTCTCTGGTCAGTAATGTATACTAGGACTTGTAGAATTTCAATAACCAGGGCCAAATGTATGCATAGCCAACTAGGCCTTAGCCCCCCAAAGTTATGGAATTCCATATATAGGTAGTTGCCACCAGAACATTTTTGAAGATTCCCTCTCTATTTCTGTTCTGGTGACAAATCAAAGTGGAACTAAATCTGCCAAATTAAAAAGGAACTAAAGTTCACAATATTTACCTCTGCTTCAACATTCTGATGCTAGCGAGGTCCCTCTCTGGTGAAGGCATCTTTTCCCTGGCTTCGTCCAAATGCCTGTCTTTAGCTGCTTTGATTGGCTGGTGCAGGATGGAATCACTCCTGTGTATGCTCAAGAGTTCAGGTGTTCTGGCACACAGGCACTGTGCCAGAATGTAAAAACTGAGCTGAGGCAAATTTAGTATAGCTCCTTGGTAATCAGTGGAGCAGGGGTTGATTATTCTGGCCTACCAAGTTTCTCACAGGGTGCTGCCCTGGTTGCTTCCCCTGTATTCTAGAGAATTCTAGAATTATAATGGGCGGAAGAATGATAGAGGCAGTCTTAATATTTATGGGGATCCAGCAAATCCCTTGAGAGGTGTGCCCTCTAGGTGGCTGGAGAGCCCATAAATTGCCAGTGGTGCCATTCCAAAGACATTGAGGTCCCAGATGGAGCTTAAGCTTGGGGGGAGCGGGAAGTTCCCACTGAGCTGGGAACTTGATGAACTCTCTGTAATAGGCTCTCCAGTCCCCACAAAGCTGGGTCCTTGGTGAACTCTCTGCAGGCTTCAGATAATCTGCCCAGAAAGGTAGCAGACCTTTAAGCTTGGGATCTCCTCCTCCAGGACAAGAACCCTGCTGCTCCAGGCCTCAGAGTATAGAGTATTCATAGACTCTCTCTCTTCCCTCTGGGAACAGCTCCAGGGATTGGCCAGAGTCTTCTAATTATTCAAACTCAGGGTCTGCTTCTTCCAGACCACCATACTGTAGCACTCACTAGAAATGGAGAGAAGCAGTTGAGACTGCAACCTGTGGTACCCAGAACTGCCAGAAACAATCACACTCCACTGACTACAAAACACTTAGCCCTGGTTCACATATATGCGGTCGCGCAGGCTGCGTTTTCCTCGGGCACGAGAACCCATTCATTTGAATGGACTCCCATGACACTCAGGGAAGAAGTCCCTGCACTTCTTCTGAAAACGCAGCCCGCACGGGAAGTCTGTTCCTTATATGGTTGCATTTTCCAGTGCGGGCAGCATGCCATTAGAACTAATGGCACCCGCCCGCGGGTCTGCATTCCTCTGTGCGGCTGCACGGATTTTTGTGCGGATCCGCAGCCACACCACCTGCACATATGTGAACCTAGCCTTAAGGCTCCATGCACACTAGCTTTTTTTTAAACTCCTAGAACAGGGGTCTCCAAACTTTCTTAACAAAAGGGCTAGTTTACTGTCCTCTAGACTTTGAGCGGGCCGGACTGTGGCCAGTGGGAGTAGAAAAGGTCTAGATGTCAGTGGGAGAAATACCACCCCATCGTTGGTGTCATTGTGAAGAATTGTGCCGTGTCATTGGGCCCAATTGTTGGTGTCATATTGAGAAATAGTGCCCCATAATTGGTGTCAGTGGAGGGTATTATGCCCCATTAATGGTATCAGTGGTAAAACAGTGCTCCAAGGGCCAGATAACAGCAAGCCAAGGGCCACATCTGGCCCCCAGGCCGCAGTTTGGAGACCACTGTCCTAGAAGCTATTATCAGCATATTGTTTTCTGCTCTTAGAAGCTAAAGAGTGCTATCCTATATGTGTCCATGCACACTACTTTAGGTTATTAGCATTTTTTGAGCTTCAGCCTCTAAGAGCAGAAAAAAATTGTTTTTGTAGAGTTTTTTGGAGCATTTTTACAGCAGAAAAAAAACCGCTAAACGCTTGTGAGAGCTTTTTTTTTTTCTCTACGCTCTCTCTGTACTGTAAAACCACTAGTGAAATGCTAACTGTCCTAAATGCGCTACTAAAACGCTTCTGAACGCTACTAAAAAACGCTATTTCCAGAATTTTTTACGCGTAAGAAAAACACACTAGTGTGCATGGAGCCTAAATGTACCTTAACCCCTCTAGCAACCTAACCTAGAAGGGTGCTTCATAAATATATATATCCTGTAATATCTGATGAGTATATCCGGTCTGAACCACAACTGAATTGTACATATAATACAGTACATTATAATGTCCCCTCATGCATGTGCACACTCAGAAATACACCACAGAATAGCTCAGCTAACAATACTGAACTGTTGCAGTGACATTATACTGCTGTATTTCCTTGCTCAGCATTCTGACAGAGCACTTTTAATTATTTCATCTTGCGTGAAACAAACTCCTTGTAATGTCACGCTTTACTTGTAATACAAGCCTCTTATTATCATTGTCACCAAGTGGAACCAAGTGTGTGAGGTAATATCAGACATTTACTTTCATCTCACACACAGAGCGCTTGCACAAGGACCTGAATTCATACACAAAAATGAAGGAAATATCACTGTTTTCTTTCTCCCTTTCCCACTCCATTCATCTCTATGAACTCATAAATCATGTCATACTCATAACCCATCTATGCTTTTCTGGAAAGTAAAGGCCTCATTAATCTTGTTTGTATTTATTTGAATCCTAATTGTAATAAGGCAAAGTGAGCATTTTATGCATGGTGTCTTTTTTGGGTGGGGAATAAGACAAGACTCACACCTTGCCTAATGGTGCCTCAGCTGCCAATTTCTACTATGGACACTGGGAACATAGGGGAACAAATGCAGGCAATGGATTCCTGTGCTGTGTCTGGAGCTCTTTGTGCTACATCTGCTATCATGAAGGGCTGAGTTTTAGTAAAGTGTGGTGGCAAAAAAGAGACCTAGAAGCAGAAGTACACATTGTGACGCTTGATAACTTCCTCTGTCATTTTGGCATACTCCATGCATGTGCCCATCTTCTGCTGCACTGTGCTCATCCTCCTGTTAGGTAAGTATTTGGACTTTGATTGTGCCGGCACCCTTCATCCAATTTACACAGATACAAAGCTTTGAGAATAATGCACTCAGACAACAGTATCATGAAAACTGAATTTGTTTATGGATTGTAAAACAGCATATTAAAGTGCAGTAATGCATTCTTGTTATACTCACTGTGGAACCTGAAGGGTTAATCCTCTGTATTGTGTAAAAAGGCCATTTGATCCTTTGTTCTCTGCCCCTCCTCTTGTTCAAATGTCCACCTGATAAGACAGACTGAACCCATAGCCCTTCTGCACATGCTCAGTTTGGTGTGTATTGCTAGAGAGGATTTTTTTTTCTTGGGAGAGAGGATTTTTTTTTCTTGCATGTGATCAGCACAGGGCCAATCAGCACTGTCCAGACAGAGGTCAGGGGTTCTGCATCCTCCTAGAGCAGAACGAAAACTCCTCCTACAAGCTGTAACCAGTGCTCATCTGAAATCACAAGAGTGCTATAACTGCTGATGAGGAAAAGTATTTAGCAGTTTATATTTACTAAAATAGTTGCATTTCCATGTTGTGTGTCCTGTGGGAGACCAGATATAATGAATGCAGAGTCCAGGGTTTAGTAACACTTTAAGTATGAAATAAAATAATAGGGCGTATACAAGGTGGAGATTTCACTTCCACCAATAGGAAAAAGTTCATTCAAGTTCAGCCCATACATGCACATAAACTATTGCACACATCTTGTACGGATGTTATATGGCCGGGCCAGCATTCTTACCTTATCACGTAGCAGAGGAACATTTCGAAAAAACGTACAAGACACAAAAGAAGTGCAGGCCTCAGCAACATTGATCTTAACCCTTTCAGCTCCATATGTTTGTGTTCTGAACAATTCATCTAAGTAAAGTAATGCATGCACCTAACTCAAACTAAAAACAAAGTAAAATTGCACACTTCTAAAACGATACTATACTGGGGAATACTTCTTAATTAACTATTAATTGTCTGCGTCCCATTAGGAAGATTTCCCTTAAAGTGGTTGTAAACCCCTACATATACACAGTGAAGTCACTGGCCTCAGGTGATACACAGGGATGAGACAAATCCTCCTACATACGTTGTACCAGTGTATCTGTAGCAGTCTGTCCCCTACATTCATTCAAAGTGCAGAATTTACACAGGATCTCTCAGCTCTGATAATCAGGGGGAAGGGAATGGAAGTTACATAGAGGAGAAAGGATTGGAGGGAGGGGACACCCCCATTTCATAGGAACAGAGTTGAGCATTGCCAGATCCAGGGGGGTGCTGGGGTGGGCTATGCCCCCTAAGATTTTAGTTGTGCCCCTCTAAAGCCAATCCTAACCTTACACTATACTGCCACTATTCTACCCTAACCTGCCACTATGCTGCCCTAAATTGACACAATACCACCCAGGGGCGGACTGACAACTCATGGGGCCCCGGGCAATAGGGGACCTTGGGGCCCCTGTGTCCTTGCCCAACATCAAAAAAGCCTATGAAAAAAGGTACCAGGGGCATCTCATGGGGCCCCCTACTGACCCCGGACCCTCGGGCAGCGCCCGAGTTTCCAAATGGTCAGTCCGCCCCTGATACCACCCTAATCTGATACTTTACCGCCCTAGTTTGACATTATACTGTCCTTGACTGACGCTGTACTGATCATAGTTATGCATTGTGTGTGGAGCAGGAGGAGCTCTGCTCCCGGTGCCCAGGCTGTGTTGTGCAGTGCAGGGATGAGAGAAGAAGCTGTGACCCTTGTCTTCTGCCCTGCCATTAGTGACCTCTGTTCTCTGTCCTGCTGACCTTCCATCCTCTTACTTCCTGACATTTTTTACTGCACCCCCACATTGAATTGGCTAGATCCGGCCCTGGAGTTGAGGCTGTCAATCACAGGCTGTGCCCTCCCCTGTCACCACTTTTCTTTTGGTGTCAGGAAAACTTGTGAGAAGTGACTCAGGCTGACCGCAAAGGAATGAGGCAGCAGACAGAAATCACACTTCATGCTCTGGATTGAGACAAGTACACACTATAGAGGGATATGCTTTGTTCATATTTTATAACCTAATTAAAGAAATATGGAAGGAGGTTTAAGATTATTAGGTTCCGCTACACAACATGTGTGCTGTCCAGTAACCAAAGAACAAAATAACTAACAGGACAATGCGGTAAACCAACACATGAATAGTTTATAAATGCTTTATTGATATCAAAAAGTATACGTAAACTATACCAAATGTTTCACATGGTAAAATTGACTACATTAGTAACCATCACCTCTCCTCAGACAATATAGTCTGTGCAACCTAAAACAAAATAAAAAATTACGTCATGGTATGGCCATATTGAATGATTAGAAAATAATATAGATAGCGCCACAGAACAAATAACAGTGTACAAATAGCTGCAAAACCTAGCCTATAAAAATAGGGTGTATAAATAATGAAAAAGCAGGTTGCGCTAAACAAATATACAATAAACAAATCTAAATAAAATAAAATCAAAAAATAAATATAGTGCAAAAAAATAGTTCAAAAATACAATAAATCAATAAATAAATAATAATAAAGTCCAACCAAAAAAGTCCAAAAATAGATGATGCGTGATAAAATAAATATTCAACCAAATATCACCAAAAGTGCATCCACCACCGAATAGATTGAATAAACTCACCAGAGCGTATTACTGATCATATTATAAAGCAGCATATAACGGTTTATGCTCTGGGAGCAATGATCAGTAACTTGAGGCAGCAACACTAGGAATTTGATAAATGGTCTCCAGGCAGCAATACTCTGCAGAGATTGTGTACCATCTAGATCCACGTTAACATTCAACCACTGAATCCTTGGGATGATCAGACCTCCACTCAAAATACAAGGGAATAAAGACTCATGGTGCAGTACTTCATCAAAATGTCAATTTAATCAAACATATTGCACTTACAAGAATATATGTCTAAGCCGACACCAGCATAAGCAGCGTATTGAAAAACACAGACAAGGACCCAGCCTGGCTGCGCATGCACCATACCAACGACTAGGGAACGTCCTGACGTCACATCCAAAGGCTCCGGCCTACGCGTTTCGTCATTGACGTCCTACAACGACGTGCTACTCTGGGCAAGTGAGCAGGATTTTTCACATTATGCTTGCTTATGCCAGTGAGTTAAACTGGTGTAAACAACCATTTTTACTAATTGAAACTGATTCATTATGTATTGTTGTGATTAGCTGTGATTTGACACAGCTAATGACATGGTACAGATGGGCTGTGATTGGCCCTCTCTGTACCATGTGATCACTGTGACCAATCACAGCTAGCAACACAATTGTAAGCAATGAAAGGAAGCCATTAATTGTTTACAATTGTCATGTGATTTGCTGTGATTGGTCACAGCAATCCCATGGTATCAGGAGTGGGCCGGTACAGTGATCAGTCATCCAGTCACAGGTAGTGACAAATCATGCTGGAGAGCGGTCACGAGGCGAGTTCTGGGATGACGTCATATGACTCCACCATGAACTGTGAAAGTCCTGGAACTGCTTAATATTTGATGCATGAGTTATAGCAACTTCTTTAGCAAGGAACATACATTGAACGTTAATAATTATGCTACCAAAATTAGTGTGTGCTGTAAATTGCCTCCAGCATTGTCCCTGTTTCTTCTTACTGGAGGCTGCCATTTTGCTGAAGCCCAGAGCCCCTGAGCAGCAGTAAGTCGTTAGGCTGTCAGCAGATAGGCCTCTAAATTTTCAGCACAGTGCCTAAAAATAGAGAGCAACTGAACATGTGCAGAGCAAGGTGAGACAGTGTATTTCTGGACTTTAAATAGTGTAGGCACTTATATTTAATGATTTGCATAGCTATACCTGCGAAAGGGGCTAGCATGAAGTGACCTAGCAGCAGTGTGAAAATATATCCTCCATGCAGCTTATCTTGTGAATGATTTTCTCACAGCAGTCTTTCAACAACGATGACAACCTCACCATCTCACAGATTAAAAGCCTCTGAATTACCAAACTACTATTCTTTTAATGAACATTTTCAATAATAACATGATCACAATCTATGATTGTTTCTCTTTAATATGTAAATGTTAAAATGTAGAAAAAAAAAATATTTTCAGTTAAGATTATAAAGAATTCTTAAAGCTGGTTTCTAGGTGAGCAGTGAAACAATCTGATGAAAAACAAATATGTGAACCGTTTGGTCTGCCCAATAATTTGTAAAATTAATGACCAGAGGCATGCTGATGAGATCACTCCCATGTCCACTCTGCTCTCTCCTACTGTCTGCATGTTCTGTGGCAGCATTGGCTTCGTCTGATTGCCCCCTAGTGCTGGCCATCCTTCTTCCAAACTTAGTCCTGCTATGCAGTTGATTACAGGAGGGTAGATTTCAGCTTTAGGTTGTTCTCTATAGTTACCACTAAAATGCATACTATTTCTTGTCATTAAATCGTTAACATCAAGTCAGCCACATACACAACAAAAAAAATGTCTTAGCTGTCTTATTCAATTTAGTTGCATGAACGTGCAACAAGTGTGCCATGTACATTTTAGCCAACATACATTCAATTAATAGAAAATTAAGAGTTCTAGATGAACTCCAGTGCTGCATTCCCTTAGGAAATCTTCACTGGGATGAAAGGGATTTTGATCCTGTGAAAGGCTCTTAGGGGAATGAATCATTGATCTTCATGTATAAATAAACGATTTTTTGCTAATATAACATTGAGAGTTTGGTGTATTTATATTAGGCTTGCCAAAGTGAGTGCAGAGATAGGTTTATCCCTGCAGATAGAAATGCCCATGGGACCATAAGGCTGACACTCATATATAAATAAACATATCTTTTGGAAATATCACTGTGTTTATTTGGTGGTGATGTAAGGAAGGTCAACAAACCTTTCTACTATGGCACAGTTGGAAACAACATTTTTGTGAACAGAAATAACTGAAAGGTGCCCAAAATACACTCTGGACTTAATGACTGATGGAGATGCCAGATGCACAATATGTTTGTGTGCTCAACAGCAAATCCCATTTATTTGACTTTTATTAAAGGACCAGCCAGCCTAAAGCAAAACGAACTGCTTAGAGGTAAAGGACTGCTTACATGAGTGTAAAAAATGACAGAGGAAAAAATTAAACATTTTAGCCTCAGCTACATGAGCAATTGGTAACCTCTGCCAAAATGATTAGCGATAAACAATGGGCAAATGATAAAAAATAGTCTGCCTTCCATATTAGCTACACAGTAATGTGTTACAGCAGTTAAAGGCTAAGTCCACCTTTTGGAAAAATAAAAAATTGCTCAGCATAAATAAGTACACCCCAACAGATTTTTCAGAAAAATCTTAACTTTCCTTTCAGAATCAACATTTTCTTTGGGACACTATACTACAAAATACTCCCACAAATGCGGGCCATTGATTGCAAACAAGATTCGTTAATTTGCACAGACATAAAAGTATTTTTCCTAACAAATTAATTCAAGACCATGTTTCAAAAATGAATACACTCCAATGAAAGTCCAGTACATTTTAGACACAAAAATCCACCACTAGCGCCCTGTGCTTTTCACAGATGAGAGCAGGTTCACCCTGAGCACGTGACAGACATGAAAGGGTCTAGAGAAGCCATGGAGAACATTATGCTGCCTTTAACATTCTTCAGCATGACCATTTTGGTGGCGGATCAGTGATAGTCTGGGGCAGGGGTTAACTGACCATTTGGAAACTCGGGCACTGCCGGAGGGCCCGGGGTCAGTAGGGGGCCCCATGAGATACCCCTGGTATCTTTTTCATAGGCTTTTTTTTGAGTTTGGGTAAGGACACAGGGGCCCCATGATCCCCTATTGCCCGGGGGCCCCATGAGTTTTCAGTCTGCCCCTGGTCTGGGGAGGCATATCCATGGAGGGATGCACAGACCTCTACAGGCTAGACAATGGCACCCTGACTGCCATTAGGTATCGGGATGAAATCCTTGGACCCATTGTCAGACCTACACTGGTGCAGTGGGTCCTGGGTTCCTGCTGGTGCACGACAATGCCCAGCCTCATGTGGTGAGAGTATGCAGGTAGTTCCTGGATGAAGGAATTGATACCATTGAATGGCTTCATGCTCGCCTAACCTAAATCCAATAGAACACCTCTGGGATACCATGTAACACCCCCTTCCCTCTCTCTGACCACCACCTCCTCACATTCTCCATCTCCCCCTCCCTCAACTCCCCCCCCCCCGAAGCGTCTAACCGTCACCCGCAACCTCCGCAATCTGAACCCGACCCATCTCCACCCAGCAGCTGACCGTCTGTATGACAGCATCCTCCCTCTGTCATGCCCTGACCTGGCCACTACTGCATACAACGACTCACTGCTAGCTGCCCTTGACTCCCTGGCACCCCTAATCACTCACAGCATTAGACCCCGACCGCTTCAACCCTGGCAAACCGACCACACAAAATGCCTCAAACGACGCAGTCGCGCGCTGGAGCGCTTATGGCGCAAAACCAGATCCCCTCCCGCGTTCTCCCTCTATAAAGCCACCTACCTCGCCTACACCACCTCCCTCCACGTCGCCAAGCAAGCCTATTTCATAACCCTTATTCACACCCTCTCCACCTGTCCTCATCGGCTCTTCTCCACCTTCAAATCCCTGCTCTCTTCCCCCCACCCCCACCCAGCACCTCACTCACCGCCCACAAGATTGCCACTCACTTCCAGAACAAGATTGACGCAATCCGTAAGGACATTGTTAACTCACAATCCACCTCTCCACCCAGCCTCCCGCCCTCCTCCAACCCACCTACCCTCCCCTCCCCCGACCTCATAGCCACACTACCCCCCACTATACCCATTGCCCCGCACACCATCACCTCCCCAACACTCCGCTCCTTCAGCCCAACTACCTCTGAGGAGGTCTCTAAGGTCTTCACTGAAGCCCGCCTCACCACCTGCCCCCTGGACCCTATCCCCTCACAGCTCTCCTCCAGTCACCCCCCCCTCCATCATCCGCTCCCTCACCCACATCTTCAATCTCTCCCTCTCCACAGGCACCTTCCCCTCCCCTCTAAAGCACGCACACATCACCCCCATACTCAAAAATCCCTCCCTTGACCCCACTAACCTTAACAACCTTAGACCCATCTCCTTGTTGCCCTTCACTTCCAAGCTCCTTGAGCGCCTGGTCTACAATCGCCTAAGCACCCACCTCACTGATAACAACCTCCTTGACCCCCTAGAGTCTGGCTTCCGCCCCCTGCACTCCACCAAAGCCGCCCTACTTAAAATCACCAATGACCTGCTAACTGCCAAAGCCAATGGCCACTATTCTATCCTCCTGCTCATTGACCTCTCCGCGGCCTTCAACACTGTTGACCACCCTCTCCTCCTTGCCAAACTGAACTCCCTTGGCATCAAGGACGCTGCTCTCTCCTAGTTCGCCTCCTACCTTTCCCAACACTCCTTCAGCGTCACCTACAACACTGCCACCTCCCCCTCTCTGTCGGGGTCCCCCAAGGCTCCGTCCTCGGGCCCCTCCTCTTCTCCATCTATACCTCCTCCCTTGGCAAACTTATTCACTCCCACAGCTTCAACTACCACCTCTATGCCGACGACACCCAAATTTACCTCTCCACCCCCCACCTCACTCTCTGCCCACATCGCCCACCTCCTAAACGGCATATCAGACTGGATGTCGCTCCATTTCCTCAAACTTAACCTATCCAAAACTGAGCTCCTGGTCTTCCCCCCTCCCCGTGCCCCCCCCCCCATCCTCTCCATCACTACTAACAACGCCACCATCTCTCCCACCCCACACGCCAAAGTCCTGGGTGTCACCCTGGACTCCCACCTCTCCTTCCTACCCCACATCCAACTGCTATCTAGATCTTGCAGGGTCCACCTCCGCAACATCTCCAAGATACGCACATTCCTCACCCCAGACACCACCAAACAACTCGTACACTGCCTCATCATCTCACGCCTGGACTATTGCAACTCCTTTCTCACTGGCCTACCCAAACGAACGCTATCCCCACTCCAGTCTATCCTAAACTCAGCGGCTAGACTCATCCACCTCACCAAGCGCTCCACATCTGCCTCCCCCCTCTGCCAATCCCTTCATTGGCTCCCGATTGCCCAACGCATCAAGCTCAAGCTGCTAACCCTGACCTACAAGGCCACTCACAATGCTGCCCCGAACTACATAACTGACCTAATACCCAGATACTACCCTACCTGTGCCCTCCGCTCCTCACAGGACCTCCTGCTCTCTAGCTCCCTGGTCTCTTCCTCCCACGCCCGATTATAGGACTTCTCTAGGACTTCCCCCATCCTCTGGAACTCCCTACCCCAATCCATCAGACTGTCACCTACCCTCCTCACCTTCAGGCGCACCCTGAAAACCATCCTCTTCAGGGAAGCCTACCCCAACCTCACCTAACACCCGACCTCACCTAACAATTAACCTCCTCCACTCCAACCACCACTCCATCCCCCACAGCGATCTCCTCCTGTGCCACCTTCCCCTCCCTCCTAGATTGTAAGCTTGAAAGAGCAGGGCCCTCGAACCCCTCGTGTAGTGTATTGTTACTGTCTTGTCTCATGTTATGTCCCCCTGCTACTGTACAGCGCTGAGCATACCCTATATATGGCACTATATAAATACTGTATTATAATAATAATAATAATAATAATAATAATGGACTTCAAGTGAGGTGATCACTGCACTTATTTGGAGAAATACTAGTCCGTCTGCCAAGGTGGATTTGTGGTTCAGATCTCAGTGATTCAAAATAAAAATGACAGAGACAGGAGTGAAAGTCTGTTTGACCCTTATTTAGGGTGTCACATAGGCCCAGACTTGTAACATGGTCTAAAAGTTGGAACCTTCAAAGTACATTCCAACCCTAACTGAATGAAAATATTTGCTGAAGCACTGTGTATCAAAATTTAAATTTTTTAAATACAAAGCTTGTTTTCACTTTTTTTTATTCTTTTTTCCATCTCACTTCAGACAATCATCTGAAGCCTCCTCTAGTCTACTTACATACAATAGTTGCATGGCATTTTGGTGGGTTTTCCTGATGGTGAACCAAGTATGTGTAAACCAAAAAGGTTTTTCCCCTAAGTGATGAGACTTTTCAGGAGGCATACACGCATATAAAATACAAATACATGGTTATTCCAAAAAGCTTGGATCAACACATACTGTACATAGAGCTGGAATCAAAATCAACATCTAGTAATGATACTAGCGCCTCTAGATATACGATTCAGCATAAACCGATCAGAAAAAGCTTTCAGAAATACTGGCTCCTCTTGCAAGTAGATCTCACACTAATGCTCCGTACACACAATAAGAAAATCGTATGAAAAATCTCATTGAACCACTGATCAAACAATTTTCTCTGTTGATGAGCAGGATGTTTTAACCGATAATGATATTGTGAACGAAAAAATTTGGTTGAACAATAGTGAAAAATGTTGTCATTTTGCATACGAACGACTGATTTTCTATGCGGTGGTATGATGGTCACGCTAAAAAAAGCTATCAAGCGCTATCATGTATGAGCGGAGACAGAAGATGACCCAGATGTTTATGTACAAGGAATCTGCGTAAACATCCAAAATGTTAAAAGTAGATTGGCCTAATGAGAGAATGAAACCAGAATTATGCATATTATATTTTTAGGTATCACTATTTATGTATATAGTTAACCCCTTCATGCCTAAGGGTAAAACAAATCTAAATGCCTAAGCACAATTTTGCAACGTTGACATGTGTTAGTAAAACCGTTCATATGATCCCAACTACTTTGTACATCCAGTTGAATTATACCTTGTTTTTTTCAGGAAAAATTGGGATTTAATTTGGTGGTAAATGGTAATGGATTTCTCCTGATTTTTTTTAATTATCAAAGGATAACTGGCCTAAAATAATAAAAAAATAATATTTTTTTTTATTTAGCTATGTGTTTCTTGTTATTACCATAACCTGCCACCAAAGAACAACCCAAAATAAATATATGTGTATGTTATTTGTTGTTTGTACCTGTAGTACAGCCCAGAAACAATAGTGCACATTTTGTTTGTCTTTTTTTTTTTTTTTTTTTACCTAAAAACACACTAACACTGACACTAACTGACACGAATACCAAATTTTTTTTAAACCCTGACCTTTTGACCTTGACCCAAACACTAACCCTGGCACTGAACTAGATCAAACCTTGATTTAGGTATTTTTTTAAATTTTATATTTTATTTTGTAATATTTATCTTTTTTGTTTTGCAAACATTTTTTTCTCTATGGCAGGAGTTAGAGATACAATGTATCTCTCTCCTCCATTCATAGAGAGAAAAAACAAGGGGGCCAAGCTATACAGTGACTGATCAGAGGCTATCACAGCGATCATGTGACCCAGAATCGGGAGTCCCGGGTCCTGACTGTTAGAGCGGGACCCAGTGCTTTCAGTGACACTGCAATCTTTGTGCTGGGAACGCGCTGTGCGGCGCACTCACAGCACAAAGACAGGTACATAAATATGCGTCCCCACGGAAAAAAGCCCAGTTCTGTAAGGCTGTATATTTGTGTTACGTCAGCGTCAAGGGGTTAATGTAATAAACTATATTATACTCATTACTGTTAATTGTTGTGTGTATATATTAAAATTATATTATCTTTTTTTGTTTAAGATATAGATCATAGTATAACTAAGTTTTTATGTTTCAAAAAATGTACTGTTTATTCAATTATACAGTGGGTAAATTATTGAACATTTCACCATTTTTCTAGGGAAATACATTTCTAAAGGTGCTATTGACATTTCATTCCATTATATTACACCTTTAATTTCTAAACTTATTTGTTTTTGTTTCTTTGTATGTATGGATTGCTTGGGTTGTTATCGACATGTGATAAAGAATGTCATGTTAATAGCACCTTTAGCAATACATTCACCAGCCTTTTTATTAGGTACACCTATCTAGTGCCAAGAAAATCTTCTCCCCCCACCACCAGTCTGAGTTGTTGATACAAGGCAGTATGGTTCCATACTTTCATATTGTGTCTGCCAAATTCTGACACAATTCCATCAGAATGTCGCAGCTGAATTTGAATGCTCATTCTTCTCTGACATCAACAATGAAATTTCCTCCACACAACTGCCACTCACTGGATATTTTCTCTTTTTTGGACCATTTTCTCTAAACAAAGATGGTTGAGTGTGAAAATCCCAGTAGACCAGCTGTTTTTAAAATATTCAGACCAGCCAGTCTGGCACCAACAGCCATGCCACGTTCAAAGTCACTTAAATCCACTTTCTCCCCCATTCTGATGTTCATTTTGAATTTCAACATGTCGTCTCCACATCTACATGCCCAAATGCTTTGAGTGTACATTTACCTCGAAAAATGGTGTTGTGTTAACCGCTATATATGTAGTTTTATATATATGCAGTATAAAATACCCATGAATGTATTTTTTTTTACAATAAAATTAAATTAAGTAACTTATTACCTGCTCAATCTATCCACAAAAGGCATTGCAAGCTCAAATCCATAGAAGACACCATTAAATGTTTATAAACAATATTTATTGTGTGACATTTTTCTCATTTGACAAAAAGAAGTACCAAACCACATTTCTTTTTCTTGCAGGAATAAAAGACGTAAACATTCCAAGGAAAGGCAACAAGCACAACAAATATTAAAACAGTAGTGCAAAATGCTTAAGCCTCAAGCAGGGGCGGACTGGCAACTCATGGGGCCCCCGGGCAATAGGGGATCATGGGGCCCCTGTGTCCTTGCCCAAACTCAAAAAAGCCTATGAAAAAAAAAAAAGTACCAGGGGCATCTCATGGGGCCCCCTACTGACCCCAGGCCTTTGGGCAGTGCCCGAGTTTCCAAATGGTCAGTCCGCCCCTGGCCTCAAGTAACATTCGTAATATATGAACATGATCACTGTCAAATAAGCAGGCACAGCAGCATTTCCACTTGTCCAAAGCTGGAGAGGTACATACTATTGAAGTATCACATTTCTGCACATATTACTTTTTTTTTTATCAAAAAGGTGAAAATGCAGTATTCTCTCAAATGTTAGATCAGGGGTGTCAAACTGGCAGCTCTCCATCTGTTTGCAAAACTACAAGCCCCATCATGCCTCTGCCTTTGGGAGTCATGCTTGTAACTGTCAGTCTTGCAATGCCTCATGGGACTTGTAGTTTGGCAACAGCTGGAGTGCTGCCAGTTTGACACCCGTGTTTGACAATATGAGCAGTACAGGAAAATTTTGCAACCTTGCGCAATATTTCACACACACATATATATATTTATTTATTTAGGACGTTTTACAAATAACATTTTTTTAAAGTTAATTTTTTCGCCCACAAATACGGTTTGTGTCAAAGATAAATGTTACATGTTGCAAATCAGAACATAAAACCACAAAAACATTTGAAAAATATGGAAAAACAAGAGCTTGTTTAAAATATCAACACAATCATTCAGTCTTTTCTGCATTGCTTTGATTGAATCTTTCACATCCTCCATTAATGCACAATATTTCAGTAGCTCCACAGTGATCCTTGCTGCAGTTGCTCTATTATTAATTAATAATTAATCATTTATTATTAATAATTAACTATTAAATACATGACCTAGAATAAAAGTTCATTAAGTATGTTTATGTGACAATGAGTATTGTGAGGTACTGTAAATCTGTGTGTGTAATATACTCATGAGAGCTTGACTCTGTATCACTGTATGCCTCTTCGGAAGCTGCGCCATCTCTAGTATCACTCAAGAGGTCTTCTGGTGCAGTAACCTCATCATCCAGACGAATTGGAAGGTGCACCTCATCCTCACATATTTGAGCAATATTGCTGTAGTCATCATTGTATGATCTTGCATGCTCTTCTTGGATGTTCAGCATGTCTATATAATAAAGGGTGCATTTTTTTTTAACTCAATGTACACGAACAATGGTGGTTATGTACCAAAAGTTGAGCATGCAAATTCTGCTTCTAGGTTTTACTGTTGAGTACAGTCAGTTACAAGCTGAATGCTTACCGTGCATAGCTGCACTTGAATCGGAGTACTCCATACTATCCAATATGTGAGTGTATGCATTCTACATGTCTTTTACACCCCATCCCCCCACCATATTATTTAATTATTAAGAGTGAAACAGGCAGCATAGCTGGATGTTATCCTTCATGTTTCCATATGGTATTCACAAAGGCTAATCATAAATTTACCAAAAATTTAGACTTCTTTGATGCATTTCAAAAAGGTGGGTCCCTTCTTCCTCCGAGCTCCGAGGAAGAAGGGCCCACCCTTCGAAACGCATTAGCTTGATCTGAGAGCCTCCCCTCTCAATGGGATTCGCACGTGTCTCCTAATACAGTGCTTGGATTTGGCATTCTATAAAACGTTTGTATTGTTAAATTTAGTTCTTTAAGAAATAAACAAAAGTAGCAATTGCTTACTGAGGTAATGCGCAAGGTTGGTGCGCTTTGTTTTTGTTCTTCACTACAGCATGTCTATTTTACAAGCAGACACTGAATACTTTTTTCATCAATAATTGCCATCTTGAAAGAAGAAATTAGTTTCACAACACAGCTTTGCCATTTTTACAGACCACATGCTAAAATTTTGTGGTTTTTAAAAAAGGTTTACTTACCTGCTCTGTGCAAGATTTTGCACAGAGCAGCTACGCAGCATCTCTGCAAAGGTCCCACGTTGGCCCAACTGTATCCTCCATATGACGTATGCACCCATAGCAAAGCTATTGATAGAATGGCTTAAGTGCTTTTTAAAACTACAAATATGATATTTATATTTCAACTTACAGTTTTTTTATGATGTTGTGGATTATTGCAAGCTGTTCCTGCTCTCTGTGTTTAAGATCTGACCACCTTTTGCATAGCTGATCCTTTGAACGTTCAACACCATGCCTCTGTATTATAACCTGCACCACTTTGTCTAGGATCTGTGATTTTTCTCTGGTTGGGCTTGTCATAGTTGCTGAATTTCCCATCGTAATCATTTTTCTCCAACATGCGCACCAGATCGACCATTTCCCCTCTGCTCCCAGGCATTGCCTTCATTCTCTTCCCTGTTCCGCTCCTGTGTTTATGCCTCTCTCTCCTTCATACTGCTGCCGAACGAGCGGAGCGTGGTGCAGTATCGGGCCGTAAGCGTCTACACCGGACAGCATGTCGTAAAAAGGGGTGGAGACATGCATGCTCTGTTCATTGGCAGATAAATCGGACTAAAAAAGTTGAGAATGCGTGTTCAAGTGTAGCGATAAACCGTTTAGCAAATGTTCATCCAAAGATTCGGTCAAACAGGTAAGACTGAAAATGGAAATGAAGCACGATTATGTAG
This sequence comes from Staurois parvus, assembly GCF_062004578.1. Classification (NCBI taxonomy): domain Eukaryota; kingdom Metazoa; phylum Chordata; class Amphibia; order Anura; family Ranidae; genus Staurois; species Staurois parvus. The sequence continues at coordinate 2,833,282 of NW_028317874.1, forward strand.
CACTGAAAATGTCTTGTGCTATAATATTTTGTTTGACTGTGTGATGACTGACAAATTCACGTCACCAGATTTCTTACCCCAGTTTATTGACATGTACAGAGAAATGCCATGCCTAAGGAAAATAAAATCAAAAGCGCACTCAGACAGATTAAAAAAGCATGAGGCCTATGTCAAGCTGGCTGAGCTTTGCACTGCAGTAAATCCACATGCTGATGTGAAATATGTGAAGTCCAAAATAGCAAATATGAGGACTATCTTTAAAAATGAGCTTAACAAAATAACAGATTCCCAAAAGTCCGGTGCTGAGGATGTGTACATCCCAAGACTGTGGTACTTTGAGAGTGTTTCCTCTCTGATCATACTGACATGAGAAGCTCGCTTAATATGCTGTCCTCTTCAGAGCCAGTGTCAGCAGAGGAGGATTTGGATGGACCCAAAGCTTTGCCAATAATCCCAGTAAGCAGTAGCTAAAATATATATGTAATTGCATATTTTTTAAACATTTTATTGGAATATAGCATTGCACTAGCAAGACTGTATAATACACACAAACAAGTGTGCCTACTATACCTGGGTCCCAAATGGAGGACAATTTTGCACAGACAAGCATAAAACACTTGAGCAGAGAATGAGAAGTTGTTGTGAGTGATAAGTGTTTTGTAAAAAAAAACCTAATCTATTCTGGGACGATTCCTTCCAGTGCAAAATAAGAGTTAAAATTACTTGATGATTTAATAATCCAAATCTCAATTTATAATGTACATGTATACTTTCAATTATATATTTCTGTCTCAATTTTAGGAAAGCCCTTCCAATAATAGTGAGATTCCATCTCTACCATCAGTGTCACAAAGCAGATCCAGGAAAAGGAAAAATGTTGATGAGACTACTACTAGTTTTCTGACACAGGCCACAACTGCTCTGCAAAGCAAAACAGATGACTGTGATGCCTTTGGAGTTGTGACTGCTAACAAGCTGCGGAAAATGACAAACAAGCAACACCAGTTCTTTGAACCATTATTAGTGCAACTGCTCAACAAAGGGATTAGAGGTGAACTGAATCAAAATACATTCATTGGAGAATATCAAAGAACACTAGTGTCACATCCTCCACAGTTTCCGGCTACGCAGCATCAGCTTACCCTACCTGGGTCACATCACCTACAGCATCAACCTACTACATGGTTTTCTCCTGTCCCTGAACATTCCTACCATGCACCAGAAAGATCCATGTCTTCGTGGAGTTCTGAATTTCATTACACAAACCTTTAGGTTTCGATATATAATTATTTTTTGTTAAAAAATGTTCATATTGCTATATGTTATGATTTGTTTAATGAACTGGTGTTTTCCTTTTATATTTCAGAGTGAAACATTTGTAGCAAGAATTATTGCTGGAAAAGTTTTTTTTTTATTACTTTCTTTTGAGAATTTCTGATTTTTTTTTATATAGTCTGGTATTTTTTAGTTGTTACATGTGATGGGGAGGGGGGTATCAAAACAATTGAGCATTGTTTAAATGAAATGCCATAGACTACCTGAGTATTGTTGCTAACAGGTCCATCCATTTATGACTACAGTGAAGCCACCTTCTTAGGACTACTTCCAGCAGGATAATGCACCATGTCACAAAGCTCAAATCATCTCAAACTGGTTTCTTGAACATGACAGTGAGTTCACTGTACTCCAATGGCCTCCACAATAACCAGATCTCAATCCAATTGAGCACCTTTTGGATGTGGAGGAATACAATCTATGCCAAGAAGAATTAAGGCATTTCTGAAAGCAAAAGGGGGTCTAAACCAGGACTAAAAAGTGTACCAAACGATTCGACGAGCCCTTGATAGTCGATAATTGTAAATTTTTTGTTCCTTTGTAAGATTTCAAAAAGGAAAAGGCTTCAAAGTTGCTCTTCTATAACAAAGGCATCATCAGCAATGAACTTCAGTCCTTCAACTGTTTCCTGAGACGTGGGCAAGTTCAGTGATCCATTGCAAAGACTTTGGTAGAACTCGGTTTCCTCTATAACCCCTCCATCTGAATTCCTACCATTTTTCCCGTCAAAGGCTCGGTCACAATTTGGGAAGTTCCACTTTTCATTGAAATGGTTTGCTGTTTCCATCCAATCCTCTGGAGTTGTAGGGATCTATGGTTACATTGCAAAAAAGAAATGGATTCTAACATTGAAAATATAATTGTCTTTTACACGTAAAAAACACTACTGATCATCATTTTAGTGATAACTATGACATTAGTCCACACAAGATTACCTTGATGTACTCCTTCTGAAGTATCTTAATTATTGCAGAACATGTCTCAGAAATAATCTTTCCTGGTGATTGAGCTGATATTCCAGTACTATATTTTAGGACCTGCAGGCTTTGTCCAGTTGCTAACCTGAGGGTGGCAATTAGTCTTTGTTCAGCAGTTATGGAGTCCCTCATAACTGTCTTACTTTTGAATATTTTGTGCAACTGCCGATAATAGTTGTTTGAAACAGGCATCAGACGTCCTCAGATAGTTCCTGTAGTCGTCTGGATTTTCTTGCTTTAATTCTCAAATTAGTTCGATATATGAATATTGGTCTCGGTTCTGCAGCCACAGCTTGGTCCAAATTCTTCTCTTGCTTGTTGTCCGATGTTTACATTTTTGGATAGCCAAAACACCAAAGTGTAATTATACTAAATTGAAATCTGGGCCTCATCCATGTTGAATATCAGCCGTATGTGTGTGAAGAAACAATGGGCGTACGAAGATGCTTCCACTTCGGAGCACGCAAAGTATCTATTAATAATACATTTTAATGCCGGTCACAAAGGATAAACACTCGTTCTGGGCAGAAGGGTGTGGCTACAAGCTCACACACACTGCATCACTTCCACTTGTACGGAAGACGTCAACACTACGTATTGCCCAACGAACAATTTCTTTCGATTGGTTAATGTGGGCCATGATTTTGACCAACGAACAAACGCCTCTCAGTCGCTGGCTGACCGATCGGTCAATTTTCTAATCGTGTATTCCCAACTTTAGGCTGGCCATATGTTGTACAATTTTCTTGAGAATTTTGCTTTAGATTTACCAAAAACCATATAATATGAGGTCAAACCTAAACAACAATTGTATCCAATTAGGCAGGCCGTTGCACTACATAATTGAAAGTAAATCTAAAATAAATTTGGCAGAAATTGGACAGAAAATTGTAAGAAAAAATTGTATAGTGCATAGCCAGCCTTAGTCCCCATATTTCAGAAGCCCCCATGATAACCTACCGCAGAGCAAAATCGCGTAGAGATCAATTAGTCCACAGTGAATTTGTGGGCTGTTCTAAAAAAAATGGTTCTTGGGAAAATCTAAGGACTTTTAGATGTGGGGAATGCCCCTATTGTCAGTACATTTATACTAACAAAGATATGGTTCTACCAAATGGTGATCGGTATAGGCCCAGAAATTTTGTTAATTGTAAGACTATAGGAGTTGTCTACTTGCTAAGATGTGACTGTGGGGGCTTCTATGTTGGAAAAACTAAATTTGAGTTTTGGAAATGGGCATTTCATCATATTTCCAGTATGAGATCAGTAAATCATGATTTACCTTTGGGACGTCATGTCAGGAATATACATGGTGGCATATTCCCTAAAATCAATTTCATTGTCTAGACCATCCGAGTGGGAGAGAGAGAGATTGGAACAAGCTATTACTTCAATATGAAACCAGATGTATTTTTTTCTTAATGCTATTACCCCCCTGGACTCAATGACACACTGACTTGCAAACATTTCTTGGATAGTTTTGTGTCAGGTGAATGGGAAAGATAACATTTAAAATAACCCTAAGTTGCTTCTGTGATGGGGGTAAGTTTCCTTTCTCCATCCCTTTTCTTCTATGCATACACATGCGTGGTTCTTCAAACATGCTTAGGCCAATCCATGGCATTACATCTTTACTCTGACATACTTCATATTTGCCTTATTATTAGTTGCTGTATATGGTTGTAATAATATTTTAATAAACTGTATAGTTACAGGTTATACTGCTGTGTTTTGGTGGAGGTTCTTTTTACTACGTCCACCACTAGATGCTGTTGTTGTGCCTTTTTGGGGGGATGCCCCTGGTATTTCTCAACCTGACACACCAGGGCCAGCTATGATTCTCATGGAATTTTCAGCAGTGCGAGAGGGGCTATGGCAGACATTTCCAGATGCTGCTTCCTTCCCCCCTTTTTGGGGACAGCTCCATCTGATCCCCCTCATTGGCTTTTACTGGCCTGCTGTTTCATGCACCAGTGGGGCTAATTTTCTTTTTTGTGCAATGTTGGATAGAGGAGTTTATCCGGTTTCCCACCTGGCCTGCTTTTGGGCATTACACAGTTCCCTTTCTCAATCTTAACCATATTACCTGAGCCCTCAGATATTTCTCTCTGATTGCCCCAAAGAGTGTGAGGTCTCCCTCACTAAGTTTATGCTCTGTGCCCCACTTTTTATTGTGCCTTCTTGCTTGGATGTTTTAATGTAATGATGGGCTATGGAATATACATAATGTAGCTGCCACATGGTTTGTCCTTTGACTTCTGCTCTGGCTGGTCTGTGCTTAATGATTCATTTAAGAGAGTTTCATTTATATGAGATATAATAAATGAACCAATTTGGATGATTATATACTACAGTAAGTCAGCATGTCATCATGCAACTGCCTATGTATGTTGATTTTGATTCCAGCTGCATGTACGATATGTGTTGACCCAACACTTTTTTAAGCTTTTTGGAATAAAATGTATTGTATTTTATATACGTGTATGTTACCTGTAAAGTACCATCACTTAGGGGAAAAAGTCTTGGTCTATACCTCTCGGTATGTTGGCAACTAGGCAGTGAAGCCTGTAGTGGGCTCGTTTAGACCATGTATGTGTAATGTTTTCTGAAAGAGACACTTGAAATATCCATAGGAATTTCTTTACATGTACAGTCAGGTCCATAAATATTGGGACATCGACACAATTCTAACATTTTTGGCTCTATACACCACCACAATGGATTTGAAATGAAACAAACAAGATGTGCTTTAACTGCAGACTGTCAGCTTTAATTTGAGGGTATTTACATCCAAATCAGGTGAACGGTGTAGGAATTACAACAGTTTGTATATGTGCCTCCCACTTGTTAAGGGACCAAAAGTAATGGGACAATTGGCTTCTCAGCTGTTCCATGGCCAGGTGTGTGTTATTCCCTCATTATTCCAATTACAATGAGCAGATAAAAGGCCCAGAGTTCATTTCAAGTGTGCTATTTGCATTTGGAATCTGTTGCTGTCAACTCTCAAGATGAGATCCAAAGAGCTGTCACTATCAGTGAAGCAAGCCATCATTAGGCTGAAAAAAACAAAACAAACCCATCAGAGAGATAGCAAAAACATTAGGCGTGGCGAAAACAACTGTTTGGAGCATTCTTAAAAAGAAGGAACGCACTGGTGAGCTCAGCAACACAAAAAGACCCAGAAGACCACAGAAAACAACTGTGGTGGATGACCGAAGAATTCTTTACCTGGTGAAGAAAACACCCTTCACAACAGTTGGCCAGATGAAGAACACTCTCCAGGAGGTAGGTGTATGTGTGTCAAAGTCAACAATCAAGAGAAGACTTCACCAGAGTGAATACAGAGGGTTCACCACAAGATGTAAACCATTGGTGAGCCTCAAAAACAGGAAGGCCAGATTAGAGTTTGCCAAACGACATCTAAAAAAGCCTTCACAGTTCTGGAACAACATCCTATGGACAGATGAGACCAAGATCAACTTGTACCAGAGTGATGGGAAGAGAAGAGTATGGGGATGGAAAGGAACTGCTCATGATCCTAAGCATACCACCTCATCAGTGAAGCATGGTGGTGGTAGTGTCATGGCGTGGGCATGTATGGCTGCCAATGGAACTGGTTCTCTTGTATTTATTGATGATGTGACTGTGGACAAAAGCAGCAGGATAAATTCTGTAGTGTTTCGGGCAAAATTATCTGCTCATATTCAGCCAAATGCTTCAGAACTCATTGGACGCCGCTTCACAGTGCAGATGGACAATGACCCAAAGCATACTGCAAAAGCAACCAAAGAGTTTTTTAAGGGAAAGAAGTGGAATGTTATGCAATGTCCAAGTCAATCACCTGACCTGAATCCGATTGAGCATGCATTTCACTTGCTGAAGCCAAAACTGAAGGGAAAATGCCCCAAGAACAAGCAGGAACTGAAGACAGTTGCAGTAGAGGCCTGGCAGAGCATCACCAGGGATGAAACCCAGCGTCTGGTGATGTCTATGCGTTCCAGACTTCGGGCTGTAATTGACTGCAAAGGATTTGCAACCAAGTATTAAAAAGTGAAAGTCTGATTTATGATCATTTTTATGTCCCATTACTTTTGGTCCCTTAACAAGTGGGAGGCACATATGCAAACTGTTGTAATTCCTACACCGTTCACCTAATTTGGATGTAAATACCCTCAAATTAAAGCGGACAGTCTGCAGTTAAAGCACGTCTTGTTTGTTTCATTTCAAATCCATTGTGGTGGTGTATAGAGTCAAAAATGTTGGAATTGTGTCCATGTCCCAATATTTATGGACCTGACTGTATACCCAGTTTTACTGCTCCCACTACTAAATGCATGCATACTCTAAATCAAAAAGAGATTTTTAAGAGAATCTTAAGTCTGGTAAGAAACAAACATTTTTGGGAGTGCCAATTTCGCTGCAATCAGTGGGTCCTCCCGTTGACCCTAATGTCACCACAGAACACAGTAGTGTCCTGTCAATACCTGTATCCTTCATGGGAGTTGACTGATCTTTTCAGGGTGTGTGTTTACTTGATACCATATCCACCATGTCCTAACCTACAAGTGTACTGCCAAGTGTTGCAGGGACAGCATACCAACCCAGGAGGTGCTTCACTTAAACCAGAGGCATAGAAGAAGTTAAACGTGGTAGACCTCTATCACCCAACCCTGACCATGAGCTCTCACCCAACATGTTGGAACACACAAAACTATGAAAAGTCCAAAGAGAAAAACATTTTTGAGCTTTATATTATTATTATTTTCAAGATACTTAGCTCAAGTATTTATGATTGTGGAAGCATATGTTGTTTCCATGACCTGGTCTCAGGTTTGCTTTAATGTAAACCTGTCAGATATATAGGCAATTCAAAGTAAAAAAGACAAAAAGTGCTGAGCTTAAAAGCCAACGGAACCCTTGCTAATCATACTGATGTAATGCAGCTAGTCTGCATAAACAATATTAAATATGGGGCTTTTGTACTTTTTTTGATGCTGTATCAAGTGTTAAAATGCCTTGTGCTGACTGCGCATATAAAAGTCCCACTGCGATGCTTTCACACAAGGCATCGTCACCTGTCTCTAGAATCCTGAGAAAGAGCCTCCTGTTTATTACTATATATGTAGCCTGCCTGCATGACAATGATAAATAGGGAGGATTTACAGTATTTGGACTTTAACTTTTAACTAGTGAAAAATTAATGGTTAGTAGATACAAGATATGAATTGCTGAAATCATATGGAAATCTTGATATTTTATTTGTACAGGCCAAGCCTGGTCCATACCATACTCAACTGCTGATCTCGAAGTGAGTTAATGTTAGGGATTCTGTATATAGCCCTACAGAACAAAAACAGTACACAGTCCTACATGTGTTTATCTGCTGCTACTCTGCTAGCAGGAAACAGGAACTTTATTTACAGAGAAGAGAGTTTTATCATAGGTGCAGCTACAAAATGTATAAACACTGCCATCTACTGGTTGAAGAATATATCTACTGAACACTGACAATGATGTAGTTGTTATACAAAAATACATGAACATTGTATTCCAACATTTAATAAAGCAGGCCATCATATTAAAGAAGGAAAGCTAGGGAGGCAACTATCGCTGGTGCCAATCTCAATTTTTGCAAGGGAAGTTGAGCTTTGAAAATAATTTCATCTGCTTATATCATTGAATCTACTAATCTTATTTTAATTGAAGTTAACCTATGCCTATGTATTGTTTCATTATATGCATATTTAGAATATCCCAGTTTTGCCAAGGGTTTACTATATTATTTTAGATTTAAAATTGTAACTAAAAATGAAATGCATGCTTCTTAACAATGTGTATAAACAAGAACAATCATTGTTTCTTTTTTTTTTTTATTGCATTCATTTTAAAAGTGACAGGTGGCAGTTTCTCTCATGAGAGTTCTAGTCAAAAGCTAGATGTGTGCAGGAAATACCACATCCACTATGCTGCCATCATTTTGGAGTATAACTACATTGCCATTAAAACCTTTACAGGTGTGCATGTCCCAGTAGCCTCTTAAAAAATACCAGGATCAGGATGATGGGTAATCTTTACTGAAGCTCTGTTTCCATCAATATTGCCTGCAGCCACCTGGCTCTGTTCTGTCTAATACAGGACAGGTCTTCTGTCTCCAAATAGCACATTCTACTGGTGGCTGGGAGTAGCTAGAGAATCGTACTATATAGCAAATATACAGTATATTCATCAAGGCTAAGTAACAATTTTTGAATACTCTAATTATCTACTTTAGAATACATTGCTTTTTATTTGGTAAAATTAATGGGTAATTTAGGACAGTAACACAATAATTGGTTGCATTACAGTTAGTAGTAGTGTATATGCATAATATATCAGTTTTGGGAAGTACTGTTTATTTCATCATTTACTTTTATATTGTTATAACGGGCCTGAGAATAGAGGTAGGAACAGAGGGCGGGGAAGTTGTGGGGCTAAAAGCAATCCATAGAGTGCACTACACTAAAATGTACTTTTATGGTTGCAATATGTGCCAAAATAGTGTCAATGGTGGCAAACCATATCAGATTGAAGAGTTCAACAGTGATTTAAAATAGTCTAGTAGTGGCGTCAGTATGAGCAAAAAATGTCTATGCATCTGTGATAGAACTAGAGGGGAAAAATGCTTCTGTGCCAGTGGGAATAAAAAGTGCCTTTGTGTTGGTAGGAGGAAAAAATGCTGCTGCATCTGTGTCAATGGGATTAAAGGAGGGCAAATGGGGAGCTCTCTGTGGTATGCCATATAGAAAGGAGATTGGGTGTGTTTATTGCTGTACTTTACATAGTACATTTGCTTTTTTTTCACTAAAGAAATCCAATTTTCTGTTTGTATGTTTGCTTTTTGGTTTTGCAAGATTTCAAATTTTAGGTATCTCCTTCCAGTTTTAATTTAATTTTGGTAAGCTGGATCAGGCCAATACTTTTTTTTTGCTATGATAGAGTAGTCAGTGGTCTAAGGCAGATGTGAGATGAGTGTTTCAGTTACTGATGAAAAAAGTCACCAATAGGATCACAACCAGACTACCTACCATTTCCCATTGCTTCCCCATTGACGGCACCAGTGAAAGAGATGTCTCTCCTTCAATGCTTCCATGCTAGCAAATGAGATTTTGCAGAATTCTGAGCCAGGAAAGGAAGAAGATTACTAAGTTAAAAGACTGCTGTAATTTGGTAATTCTACCACATTTCTTGTGTACATGTTGTTTTTTTACTTCTGTGGTTTCTGTGTGGGCTTTTCACCATGCAAATGCAGAAACATATGCCATTAGCGCAGTGGTCTCTACAGTGTGGTCCTTGGGCCAAATGCAACCCTTTGCTTACCTATAGCTGGTTCTTGGGGGCCAATGATAAGGCATCATTCCTTCCACTGATACCAACAGAGAAGCATAATTCCTCCCACAGACACTAGCATTAGAGCACTATTCCTTCAATTGACACCAATAATACGACACTATAAATCCCACTGATATAAATGATGGCACACTATTTTTCCTGCCGACACCAAAGATGGTGCACTACTCCTCTCACTGATATTAATGAAGAGGCACTATTCCTCTCACTGATATAAACATGGAACACTATTCTTCCTACCAAAGATGGAGCACTACTCCTCCCACTGATACCAACGATGGGGCAATATTTCTTCCACAGAAACCAATTAAGGGGCACTCTTCCTCCAACTAATACCATTGATGGAGCCTATTCCTTAAACTACTGATCACAGGCACTACATAATTTTTTACTCCCACTGACCACCAAGCCTGAGGCTTTAATTACTCTCACTGACGCTGCTGTGTTTTCTTCTCTGACTGACCAAGGTCTGGTCCAAAGAAAACTGGCCCTTTGTTTAAAAAAGTTTGGAGCCCCCTGCATTAGAGGGTTGGAGAGAACAAATTCTGTGACCTGTGCCCATCACATTTTCAGTATGAAAATCTTGACTTAGGCTTTCTCATGCAGGACAGGAAAATAGTCAGTCAATGGAGGGTTTCAAAATCAATCAAATTGCACCCAAAACCTGACATTAAATTGTTCTTCAGCTTTTGTTGGAAGTATAGCTCCGGATATAAATGAAAAAAATGTGGTGCTATCTTATAACAATAAGATTTGAAAACATAAAATGATAGTCCAAAAGTCAAAAGATAGTCAGAAGAAGTCGCGTGACCTGTGATGCAACGCGTTCGGTGGAGCCTAGTGACGTCACTTCTGGTCATGTGCAAACCTGCAAGAGTGAGGTGAGGAACCATTTTGACTGATGGATATGATATGCTTTTGATTCATATGCTTTTTGAGTGCAGTTTTTACCTGAATAAAGTGTTCTTATTTTATGGGGTTGCTCTATGATCTATTCCTTTGATTCTTGATCATATACACCTTAATCCCACTGGACATCCAAGAGTATGTTCCCTTAAAAGTCCAGAACGAAAAAAGTAGCTGCTAAGGATCAGCAGTGGATAAGCAGAATCTGATATCATCCCTAAGCATGTATGACCTGTTAGGTCAGGGAAGAAGGTGAGTGCATGTTGCATCTACCCAGTGATGGGAAACACCACAATATAGTCGACATGGTGGAGTAATGCATATAATTGTTCACCATAATTTGGAGTCACATATAATTTGTCTAATGTGAGTGGATACTGTAGAATGTTTAATTTTTGGTTATATAAAACGGTGTTGCACTATGGTTTGTTTTGGTTTTATGTTGCACAGATCTGGATTTTAAAGGTCCAATGGAGGCATATTACGTGAAAGAAAACACATCACGGATCAGAAATCTGGAGACACTTTTTCCTTATAAAGCGTGTTTTGGCCTATTATAATTTATAGGTCAATGGTCAGGGTGAGCAGGGAGTTGGGTCGCAATTCAAGCACGGTGTTTATTATTGCTGGATGATAACGCAACATTTACTGGATTAGACATTCATTATCATAATTCTAATAACAATTTCTTTTGGACTATCATTTTATGTTTTCAAATCTTAAGGTTTTATTTTTTTTCATTTATCTAATTTTGAGTGTGAGTATACCAGAGCAGTGAGTGCAGCAATCTTCTTCCCTGATATTATTACTATTATTGGAACATAGCAGCGCATAAGCCTTTACAATTTGCATAGTACAGAATATAGTACAGCCAGTTTATAATAATGTTTTCAGCATTTAATAAATATTTTGTAGATATTTGCCATTTTTAGCTCATTGCCATTTTTTAAAACAGAAGAAACATGAACCCACTATATAAAAGTGCTAATTTGTACTTCAGAAATTAATTAGTGTGCTTTAAGTGCATTGTGATGAAATCTGGATCTCATGAAGAGAAACTATCTATTCCTCTTTCCCATCAAGGGCCTGTAAGTTATGCTTGTTTTTCATTTCAGAATGAATAAATAAATCCATAACAGAACGTAAAACATACAGAATAAAATGCTGAATCGTTCCCGGTAATACCCAAAAATAACAAGATCAGCAAACTGTGCATCTATTTGCATGTGATAAAAGGCAATGTGGAGACGTTTTAATTAAGAAGATTTAGGTAATATATCATTTATTACTGAGATAGCTTGCTTACAATATGCAAGGGACATTAACTTAGAATAGTATTAGCATTACTGGATGCTGCGTCTATATATACTGTGTATGTAGCCGGTTTCTTTCCTTTCCCGAAATATAAACAATTCAGCAGCTTGCCATATAAGTAGTGCTTATAATAAGCAGTGTATTGTCTACAAAAAAATGGAAAGGGAAATTTATAGAGCGACAAGAATTTTCCTGTTAGAGGTCATCCCTGATATACAGTCACTCGTAGATGCTGACCATAAAGCCATGTAATGACTACATGGTGTACATATGCTATGCAGCCATGAGCAACCATGAAAATGTACGCTTTTAAGAACATGGGTTACTTTTAAAATGCATACTATCAGTTTAAACTGCATTTACAATGTCCATTGAAAAAAATCGAGATGGTTGCACACCCAAAACGTAGATGATGAAAATCAACTTTATTCTAGAAAAACGTATATAAAAAGCACCATGGTTGGCAGACAGGGGAGGCAAAAAAGATTCACACTGCAAAGTGCTTTGTCCAAACCATTTGTGCATTTCCAATATACAACTCAATTCAACATTCAAACAAATTTTTCCAGATCATTCAAAAATACTCATGTACGGAAAGAAAACCACTGTCAGACCAACTCCAAACAATCCAATTCAGGCCTTCATTGGGAAATCACCCTTGGGGTATTGATCTGATTGGTTGCTTTGAGTTGTTCTTCCCTAAATAAGAGGAAATAGTAGGGATGAGATGGACCATCAAAGGATAACTGTACTAAAAAGTCAGATATCCCTTATGCTAGGTTCAAACTGCTATGATCAGACTTTCATTGTGATTATGTAGTACAACTTGGATGCAAGTGGACACTACTTTGATGCTACTTTGAAGTGGTTTTCATATTCAATGGGGCCAAAATTGTGCTGGAATCATACAGGAACCATTTCCTGGTTGCAGAAGAAAGACAGAACTCATGATGTCACACCAGATCTATAACTAGGATTTTAATTGTGTATTCTTTGTTATCCAAGTCATGGCATAACTAGTTGGTCACATTCCAACGGTACTTGTTCTGCAGAGGTAGATAATTCATACCTTCTCAAGGCCGCTTCAGTTCCAGTGATGCTCCAGAAATGATATCCACACAGACACATCAATTATTCCCTCTTGTATTGAACTGTATTGTTGCTGTATTGTCTCCCTTTATATTGTAAAGCGCTGAGCAAACTGTTGATGCTTTATAAATCTTGTATAATAATAATTTCCAGAATCACTCCTTGCCGAGTTGCACTGGGGTGAACGAGCACTCTTGAAAACAATGTGATTTCTATTTTCACGTGATTCTGTGTGACTCAAGTTGCATCTGAAATTGCACTAGTGTGAATAGAACCTTTATCTACTCATCTGTGTGTTATGGTAACACTTTTTTTTACCACTTATTGCAATGCACAGCAGTTCAGAGCATGGAGGGGTCTTTAATTTTAAAAATTGTTTAAATTCCCAACACATCTTACAAATTCACCACAATACACATGCATGTGCTTTGCAAGGCACCACAGTAGGTAGAGTTGGGCTTCATGTTTGAATCAAACATGGGCCGTTTGTGTGTCTGGCAAATACATGAATAATAAGGGCGTTCAGCGAGCTGTTTGCGCCCTGTCAGTGCATTGTGTTTACCCAAAGCAATGCACCTGACCACAGGTCAGTTGCAATGCTTTGGCCAATCACAGCGCATGGTGATGTCAGAAGGACAATGACATCATCACAATATTTAGGAACTGTCATCCTGGCACAGCTATCAGACAGTGGGATCCAGCATTGAGAGCAGAGTGTTTTTTTTTTCTTTTTTCAGGTCGGTGAAGGCTGCAGGCATCGTGATTGACATTGGATCTACTTCGGGGGACATTTTTTAAATTTTTGTTTTTAATAAAGGACTTGTTAAAGACTGTCTCCTGTCATTTTTACACTACAATTTTTTGTGTGTAAATGCGTAGCAGTACCATGTACCCCAAACACATTCACATAGGAGGGGCAGGATCTGGGGGCCTCCATTAACAAGGGGGATTCCAGAATCTGATAACTCCCCCGCCTGCAGACTCCAACAACCATTGGCCATGGTTGTGGGGAAGAGGTCATTGTCCCCATGATGGGACAAGGTGCTTTGGGAGGAGCCGCCCCTCCAGATCCCCTCCATGTGAATTTGGCCTGCTTGACAAATGTTTTTCCCGATATTTTACAGACACCTGAATATTATTTCAAGGATATCTCTGGGGTAAAAAAGGTTGAGAAAGGCTAGATTGGAGTGTGGGAGGAAACTCGAGTACCAAGAGGAAACTTAAGTAAGCAGCGAGAAAAACAAAAACTCCATGCAGGCAGGGTCTTGACTGGGGTTCAGTGCTGCAAGGCAGAAATACTAACCACTAAGTTACTATACTACCCATAAGCAGATATCTGCTTTATGGGTGAATTTTAGCCTAACTATAATTTTCCTCAAATATTTCTGCGGAAATTATTTTTGTTTTTCAGGTCATACAGGGATAAACAGTTTAAAAAACAGTGATAACATACAGACATATCTCATACAGCTCACAAACCAAAACCAATAAATTATCACAGCGTTCCAAAAGAACCAAATTAAAGGTGGCCACACTGGTTTATCCCAAGACTTTGGGGGAGATTTACTAAAACTGGTGCACTCAGAGTCTGCTGTAGCTGAGCATGGTAACCAATCAGCTTCTAAAGTCAGTTTAATTAGTGGTTGTAAATTTCAGACATGAAATACGAACAAAGCATATTCCTCTATAGCGTGTACTTTTCTCAGTCCAGAGCATTAAGTGCATTTTCTGTCTGCTGCCTCGTTCCTCTGCTATCAGCATGAACCACTTCTGACAAGTTTTCCCTGACACCAAGAGAAAAATGGTGACAAGGGAGAGACCTCCAGCAGATTGACAGCCTCAGCTCTCTTCTTGAGCACTATGTAAAGGGAGGTGTGTCCCTTCCCTCCAATCAGCTCTCAGAACTCTCCTCACTGATGTAACTTCAGTTCTCTGCCCCCTGCTCTTTCAGAGTGGAGAGATTCTGTGTAAATTCTGTACTTTGAATGGATGTAGAAGACAGAATACGGCATATAAACAGCTACAATGTATGTAGGGGGAGTTGTTTAATCTCTGTGTATCACCTGAGGCCAGTCACTTCACTGGGTATATGTAAGGGTTTGCAACCACTTTAAATTATATAAAACTCCCCTAATACACCTTTAAAGCTTAAACGTCATCAGGGATAAATGGAGGTGGAAGGCCACAGTGCCCTCCGGTATATTATATCCATTAATCTGAACATCCAGTGCTTAACCTGTGACTAAAAATCTTTAATACCTGCACAGGACCAAAAATATGTATTAGCGAAACTTTTTCTCCTCGGCACCTCCAACAAAGTGAGGAGCATTGTGGGAAGAGTTTATGCAAATTCGTGGTTAGCTTATACCACCATAAGTGTATCTTATGACACATCTCTTGGATTTTACAGGCTATTGAGGGATTATGAGTCATTTGTATAATTAAATCTCTTTTTGATCCTTGAATGAAGTGTGCAAGTCTAGCTCCCATTTAACTAGATATTTTGGAGGTGGTGAGTCTGCTGTGTGTATTAAGATTCAGTAGGACTGGTGGGAAGCAGTGTAGGATCAGCTTTATGGACATACAGAGATTTTCAAACTTTTTGTGGGCAGGCAAGAGTGAGTCAAGAAATGTCACAATTGCATTACTTTCCACGAAGGGAGAGGTGGCTCAAAAACAGCTGGATTTTCTTTCAGAGAACACAGATGTCCCTCTCTACAAAAATGTTGCAGACAAAAATGTCCTTGTCACAAGGTAGAAGAGAATGACCCATCTTTCAGACCCAGAGGGAATCGTGGGTGACTTATCAATCTGACAGGACTGGGTGTTTATTAATTTCTAAATAGGTTCAACGTCATTCCAATGGTTGGGTGGTTATATAAATGAGGTGAATCTTGGTGAAGTTATGAGAGCTGTCCCAATATGTCCAAAAATGATTATCCAAAGTGAACACATAGTTTACTCAAGTCAGGATTACACTAATTTAAGATCACCTTCCGATATTTAAACACATTCGGTAGACCTATGCTATCTGAGGACTTAAGTCTGGACAACAGTTGTTGGTAATCCTGAGGGCTTTACCAGCCCATAAGCATTTAATCTACTTGTTTTGACCATTTTTCTTGTTTCCTTTTTTAAAATATTTATTTTAGATAGTTCTTCTTAGTTTTCAGTCACTTGGAAAATCTTATGTTAGGTATGACCCAACATAACAAACCCACTGCTAGATTTATTAAATATATACACCGATCAAAATAAAATGTAATGAAAAATAATCCTATGAATCACCAAGATTTTACCCCATTGTCTTCCATCCAAGTACTAACCAGGTCCAACCTTCCTTAGCTTCTGAGATCAGACACACTCATGTGCATTCAGGGTGGTGTGGTCATTGACCTTATCCCCAATGTCTATTGTTAACAGCAATATGTGAAATCAAAATACTTTACATAAACTGTGCTATTGTGATAGTATACAAAAACCTAAAATCAACAAAATGCTTAAATCTAGAGGCATAGATCTAGAGGTTCATATAGAGGCATAAATCTAGAGGTTCATATAGAGGCATATACAGTGGAAAATACACTAGGACAGAATGAAAAGAGTCCCACAAGCCGTGATGAGAAAATAGGATGAGCTCGTCAACGCATCACCTCCAAACACTTGTAAGGTCTCCCAGGTGTCCATGGTCACACACAAGGCTTACCAAATATTGTGACCCTCCACATAAGAGTGGTCATGTGCATATAGTGACATTCCCCCAGACACTCATCAGGGTGCCAGTCCAGTTCGCAGACAGGAAATATCTAGTAGATGAATGAAGGTGGCCTCACTCCAAGATGTGAAAGATCCAAAATTAATCATTGTGAATCCATAAAATCAAAATGCACAAGACAGCACAGTTCAATAGGTAAGGCATAGCAATGATCTGTTACCTTATCTGCTGAACTGTGTTGTCTTGCGCATTTGGATTTTATGGATTCACAATAAAGAAGGTTAGGTCTGTCACATCTTGGAGACTCCGTTCATCTACTAGGTTATAGTGAGTAGTCATAATATTATGGCTAATCGGTGAATAATATATATATATATATATATATATATATATATATATATATATAGAAATATGGAAATTAAGAAATAAATCTGGAACAGAGACACTTAGGCAGCCAGGAGTGTATGAGGTTGAGATGACTCATGCAACTTGTTCATTTTTTTTCTCTATGTCAAGCAAGAGAGAAAAATAGCTATATATCTGTCTGCAATAACCACTTTTACCATTGCACTCATATGTGCTGTCAGTAAAAATCCTCCTAAAAGTAAAACCTAATATATACATTATTATTGCAAGTAAACCTAAAATGTTAGAAATGCAGTTTTTCCCATGCTGGTATTCAAAGTAACGGAATCTTGTGAAATGCACACATAAAGTAATACTAAGCAGGAGCACTGTGGTACATAGACTGTCAGAAAGTGTTGAGATATCTCAGCCTGATGCTGAACGCATTGTTAAGTATCTATTGACAGACGCTAGCTTAAATGTCTCTTATATCAATCAGCAATGGCTACAGCTACTGGATAATATGTAGGGACACGTAGGTGATGTATGATAAATCTCACTTCTTTCCCACACAGAATAAAAAGATTTAAAAGGAAGCATTATTCTGTATTTGCTTCTACATGTTTGGCAGAATTTTCACATTCCATTGTATTCACAAACATTCACTTATTTTCCATATATACAGTCATGGCCGAAATTGTTGGCACCCTTGATATTTCTCCAGGAAATCATGTATTTCTCACGAAACGTATTGCATTAACACATGTTTTGCTATACACATGTTTATTCCCTTTGTGTGTATTGGGACAAAACAAAAAAAGGGAGGAAAGAAAGCAAATTCGACATAATGTCACACAAACCTCCAAAAATGGGCTGGACAAAAGTATTGGCACCCTTTCACAACTGCGGATAAATAAGAATGTTACAAGCATGTGATGCTCCTGTAAACTCACCTGGGGCAAGTAACAGGTGTGGGCAATATAGAAATCACACCTGAAAGCAGATAAAAAGGAGAGACGTTCACTTAACCTTTGCATTGTGTGTCTGTCTGTGCCACACTAAGCATGGACAACAGAAAGAGGAGACGAGAACTGTCTGAGGACCTGAGAACCAAAATTGTGGCAAAATATCAACAATCTCAAGGTTACAAGTCCATCTCCAGAGAACTAGATTTGCCTTTGTCCACAGTGCGCAACATTATCAAGAAGTTTGCAACCCATGGCACTGTAGCTAATCTCCCTGGTCGTGGACGGATGAGGAAAATTGATGAAAGATTGCAACGCAGAATAGTCCGGATGGTGGATAAGCAGCCCCAAACATGTTCCAAAGACATTCAAGCTGTCCTGCAGGCTCAGGGAGCATCAGTGTCAGCGCGAACTATCCGTCGACATTTAAATGAAATGAAACGCTATGGCAGGAGACCCAGGAGGACCCCACTGCTGACACAGAGACATAAAAAAGCAAGACTACAGTTTGCCAAAATGTACTTGAGTAAGCCAAAAGCCTTCTGGGAAAACGTCTTGTGGACAGATGAGACCAAGATAGAGCTTTTCGGTAAAGCACATCATTCTACTGTTTACCGAAAACGGAATGAGGCCTACAAAGAACAAAACACAGTACCTACGGTAAAATATGGTGGAGGTTCAATGATGTTTTGGGGTTGTTTTGCTGCCTCTGGCACTGGGTGCCTTGACTGTGTGCAAGGCATCATGAAATCTGAGGATTACCAAAGGATTTTGGGTCGCACTGTAGGGCCCAGTGTCAGAAAGCTGGGTTTGCGTCCAAGATCCTGGGTCTTCCAGCAGGACAATGACCCCAAACATACGTCAAAAAGCACTCAGAAATGGATGGCAAAGAAGCGCTGGAGAGTTCTGAAGTGGCCAGCAATGAGCCCAGATCTAAATCCCATTGAACACCTGTGGAGAGATCTTAAAATTGCTGTTGGGAAAAGGTGTCCTTCCAATAAGAGAGACCTGGAGCTGTTTGCAAAGGAAGAGTGGTCCAAAATTCCGGGTGAGAGGTGTCAGAAGCTTATTGATGGTTATAGGAAGCGACTGATTTCAGTTATGTTTTCCAAAGGGTGTGCAACCAAATATTAAGTTAAGGGTGCCAATACTTTTGTCCAGCCCATTTTTGGGGTTTTGTGTGACATTATGTCATATTTGCTTTTCTGCCTCTGTTTTATATTTGTTCCAATACATACAAAGGGAATAAACATGTGTATAGCAAAACATGTGTTAATGCTATACCTTTTTTGTGTGAAATACTTGATTTTCAGGAAAAATATCAAGGGTGCCAACAATTTCGGCCATGACTGTATGTAAAGGCAAGCTGTTAATTTCCTTTATATTTGGCATGCAAATTACTGTAATATGGTGCAATCCATGGCAACCAGTCAGCTTTAATAACATACAGACTATTACAGTGAAGTTGTCACATTTGAGGCAAGATCACAAGATCATGGGGTTGGCTCAGACACTGCAGAAATCTTTATACTTTATATTCATGCTTTATTGCCAAATTATCAGCACTGTAAGATCTGTGGTTTTGGCACATTTTATTTACATCTTTAACAGGTTTGTAAAGAGCAGCCTGTTAGTTATACAGAAGCTGAAAAGAGCTAGACCTCTGTATCTAATCACTATGGAGAATGATTCAACATGACAGCTTCCAGAATGAATATAATATACATAATAACAAATATAGATCAGCCTTTCTCAACCAGGGTTCCTCCAGGAGGTCCAAAGCAGGGGGAAAAAATCCTGAATAAAACAATCTACTGAGCTGGCCAGAACCAGCTCTTGAGGGAATCTATTCCACATTTTCACAGCTCATACTGTGAAGAAGCCTTTCTGTATTTGGAGGTTAGATCTCTTTTCCTCCAGATGTAAAGAGTACCCCCTTGTCCTCTGTGATGACCCTATGTGAATAACTCTACACCAAGTTCACTATATGAACACTGATGTATTTATACATGTTGATCATAACCCCCTTAATCTCCTCTTCTCAAGAGAGAATAAATTCAGTTCCTCTAATCTTTCCTCATAGCTGAGCTCCTTCATGCCTCTTATCAGTTTGGTTGCCTCTGTATTTTCTCCAGTTCCCCAATGTTCATTTTGTGAATTGGTGCCCAAAACTGAACTGCATATTCCAGATGAGGTCTTACTAATGATTTGTACTGGGGTAAAATGATGCCCCCCTCTTTCTGGAGTCTATACCTCTCTTAATACAAGAAAGGATTTTGCTTGCTTTGGAAACTGCAGCTTGGCATTGCATGCTAATATTAAGCTTATGATTCACCAGAACACCCCAGATCTTTCTCCACCATTGACTCTCCCAGATGATCTGTTATTAATTCACTTAATGGCCCAGAAAATTTTGACACCAGAGTAGCAGCATGCCAGCCAGGCAAGTAACATTTCCCAAAGGAGGTCAGCAATGACACCCTCTGCTTTTCTTTTACTTGAAAGCATGTACAGTACCATCCATATACACAAATCTATAAAAGCTTTAGCAATTAACTGTACTGGCATCTCTCCATCTGAAATATGGGTGTTGGGTGGACTGATCATTTTAATCTGTCTGTTTTTAGTTTTGTAACAATCTGTTTTATATGAAGAAATAATTTTACACTTCTGTTTTTATGTATTTCCAGCATCCATTTACCACTAAATTGTACTCAAGAAAAAAGTGCTGATTACTGCATGTGATAAATCTATTCATGATGTGTTTAATGCAGAGAGGTACTGTATATAGATGTGTAATTTATAAATATGACATTTGTCCATATGTGCAGCATATGCGAGTGTTTGTTACACATTTCTATGACAAGGCTTTACATCTTGTGTTTTCTACTTGTATCTAATATGGAAGATAGATATCTCGACTGCATTCAGTGCTGACTGTACATTACTATGTAGTCATTAAATCTGTCATTTTTGTGTGTATTCCTAGCTCCAACAAATTAATTTGGTATACTGTTTGTCAGTTATATACTGTAAATGAATGTGTATGACCTGTAGCGCATACCTTTTTGTTAAACACATGCAGATTTGATACTTAGCATATGTTTGTATTGTATAGGAGATACACTATATTGCCAAAAGTATTGGGACACCTGCCTTTGAATGAACATGAACATTTATGGCATCCCAGTCTCAGTCCGTGGGGTTCAATATTGAGTTGGCCCACCCTTTGCAGCTATAACAGCTTCAACTCTTTTTGGAAGGCTGTTCACAAAGTTTAGGAGTGTGTCTATGGGAATGTTTGACCATTCTTCCAGAAGCGCATTCGTAAGGTCAGGCACGGACGTAGGACAAGAAGGCCTGGCTCGCAGTCTCTGCTCTAATTCATCCCAAAGGTTTTCTGTTGGGTTGAGGTCAGGACTTTGGGGTAGAGGAACTTGACTGGCCTGCAAAAACTTGCTAATCCTTGTCTTTTTGGACCTTGCTTTGTGCACTGGTGCACAGTCATATTGGAACAGGAAGGGACCATCCTCAAACTGTTCCCACAAAGTTTGGATGTCACGTACACTGGTTGAAGGCCAAGTTGAGGAGAGGACTTCCCTTGCTGCTCTGGTCCGAGCACCCCTGAATGTGGTGACAGACCTACAAGGCTCAAAGCACAGATGTCGATAGCTTGATAGCAGGTGATTGCCACAGTCAAGGATGTAGTCAAGGTGAGCCAGGGTCATACACAGTGAGATAGCAGCATGGATCATGAGGCAGGCCGGGGTCAGTACCAGGTTAGCAAGCAGAGCGAGGTCCAGTAGCAAGCCAAGGTCAGCACCAGGGGATCAGTAGAGAGTAGTCTAAGGCAAGCTCATATCAGCACCAGGAGATCAGGCAGAGAGTAGTCTAAGTCAAGCCGAGGTCAGAATCCAGAATCCACAGAGCAAGGTCAGGAGCAAGCCGGGTCAGCAACGGAAGATCAGTCAGTACAAGCAGGAACTGGGGTCACAGGAAGCTAATGAATATCCAGCGATTATTACACAGCTGAGTTTCCTTTAAATAGGCAGCTTGGCGCCAATGCAGGAAGATGTGCATAGAAATGCGCCTACGTGTCAGTTCATGCTGGATATTAGCCTGGGCTTGTCTGTGTGCTGGCACACGTGAATGAGCATTAGCTGCACGGGAATTAGCATGAGCTGAAAAAGAATTAGCATGAGCTGCACTAGTTTCCTGACATGGGAGCATGAAATTGTCCAAAATGTCTTGGTATGCTGACACCTTAAGAGTTCCTTTCACTGGAACCAAGCGACCAACCCCTGAAACACAATCCCACACTATAATCCCCCCTCCACCAAACATCATACTTAGCACAATGCAATTAGGCAAGTACTGTTCTCCTGGCAACCGCCAAACCCAGACATGTCAATCGGATTGCCAGTCAGAGAAGCCTGATTCGTCACTCCTCTAAGCATTGTTGTTGTGCTAATCTGAAGACCACAGGAAGTTGCAAGGTCTTTAGCTATTGACTCTGCAGACAGTTGGTGACTTCTGTGTACTTCAGCATCGCTGCCCCCCCCACTCTGTCATTTTATGTGACCTACTACATCATGGCCGAGTTGCTGTTGTTCCCAGTTGCTTCCACTTCGTTATAATAGAAACTAACAGTTAACCGTGGAATATTTAGTAGCAAGGAAATTTCATCAATGGACTTATTGCACAGGTGGTAACCTATCTTGGTACCACACTAAAATTCACTGAGCTCCAAAATGTTTGTAGAAGCAGTCTACATGCCTAGGTGCTTGATTTTATACACCTGTGGCCATGAAGGTGATTCGAACACCCAGGGGCGGACTGACCATTTGGAAACTTGGGCACTGCCCGAGGGCCCAGAGTCAGTAGGGGGCCCCATGAGATGCCCCTGGTACCTTTTTCATAGGTTGTTTTGAGTTTGGGCAAGGGCACAGGGGCCCCATGATCCCCTATTGCCCGGGGGCCCCATGAGTTGTCAGTCCGTCCCTGGGAACACCTGAATCCAATGATTTGGAGGGGTGTCCCAATACTTTTGGCAATATAGTGTATTTTCTCCACTCCTCTATACTGTTTGACTGCCATCAGAAGAAAATTTAGGATTATGCTGATGTCTATGGCTGCCGTAATTGCTCAGAAAAGATACAGCAAGAGCCTTCAAAAACTCTAAGAAAACAATTGATATTACTGCCTTGTGTCTAGATTCCTTTTTTGTTGACTTTTAAATGCCATGTAAATTCTTATGAATAATACAAAGGAATTGCTTAAGGGATCTGAGAGCTGTAATACAGTGGTGTGGGGTTTATGGTCTTAGCAAGAAGCTACCCATGGGGAAAGAGTATGCAGCAGAATAGGTAAGACACATTAGGAAGAGGGGTGGATGTTTAAATGATTCTAAAGGCATAACAATTTTAACCTAAATGCATTCCCTGCATTAGGGTAAAAAATGTCCTCACTCAGTCCATTGCTGTGTCTGCCTTTAGTGACTCTCTCCTCTACCCCTGTATTCACAGAACAGAGACGCAGCATTGGTAACCATTGGTTCCTGTTGCTGTCAATCAAATCCTGTGAGCAGAGAGTGTGGGATGAGGCTGAGCCTGCATGTCTGCTAGCTGCTTGTTATGGTGGCAGACACAGAAGAGTAGTCACGGACAGTCCAGGTGGGAGACCCCTGAAGTGGAGGTTTTAGGCTGTTCTGTGCAATTCAGGAAGCAGGCAAGTATACATTTGTTAATGTAGAAAAAAACACTTTAAGTTTTGGGGTTGCATAGTAGGGTTAAAGGTAAGTCCCTTTTACACAGGCAATCCGAACAGGTATGCCTGTCAGTTTTTCAGAGGGACCTGATAAGATGGTCCATGCATCCCTATGGACAGACCGGTGCAAACTGACCTGTGTCCATTTACACCCACCTACCTCGGGGTCTGACCCAGTCCAATAAAAAAAAATGTAAGGTGATCCATCCTCTTCTGTTTAGGCAGATTGGATTGGAGGATAGTTAGGTGTAATCAAACAGTGGAGACCACTTACACCCGGCTGCCCATAGAGCAGAACAGTATCTGTCCTTGCATAAAATGAGTGGACAGGAATGTGTTATCCACCCGCTCTGCTCCAATCAGCAGGGAATCTGTAAGCAGATCCCCTGCTGATTGGAACGGAATCTACCCCATATGAAATGGTCATAAGTATTAGGGTTGGAGGTGGCTGTATTCCAGAATAATTTTGTTCAGCAATGTATGTTTTCCGAAGGTTTGTTCGATTTTCTAAAGGATAGTGGGGTAAAATCTGCATTTGTTTTTAGCCATAACAACCAGAAAATTCAAAGACGCAAGATAGAATTTTATTCATTTGGAGGAAAAATTTCCAACTGTGGATGTGGTTTTTGTTCAGGAAAAATTATGCATACTGTAATAAACCTTTACGAAACCTGTTTAGGAAACCTGTCAGGGACTCCATTCCCATAGCAGGTCTGGGCAAAATTCTAAGGGCTTTCAAATGAGACTTGTTGAATGAACAAAAGAAAGATGATTGCAAGAAAGAATATCCTGACAACATTCTGACAAATTTTCTATGAATGTTAAAAAGAAAACGTAACTGTGAATGGCCACCTTAAGAGCCAATCTAAGCTTCAGCTAAAGACATCTATTTATTCATTTAGTTTACAATCACAGACTGTGAGCTATTTTATAAAGTGGAGGGAATGATATACCAAAAATTTCAAGTGAAGATTTTGCCTAAGCCCATAAACATACAGAAGTTTTGCGGTCAGACCAGTGTTACAATTTGGTGCCCATATTAATGTCGTAAAGCCTGTTTAGTTTTGATGAGTGCTACTTTATTTATTCTCCTTCTAATCACCTTATCTTACACATTCCACAGCCAAGCTTGTAACAGTGCCCAGTATGCCTTGTACATCAGTCTACAAATGCCATTTACATGTAATGTGACTGTTTGTCATTATATAAATGTCTGGGGTGTTCATATTATTTATATAACTAATGCTTGCTGTCTCAGAGTTTAGAGTAGCTCCCATAGTGAGCATGTCTAGGCTTCTAAGTACAAGAGGTTTACTGCATGTTAATTGCTGTTGTTAATACATTCTTCCCACATTGTATGCATCCCATGGGTGTGTGTCTTCCATAGCTCATAAAAAAATAAAAATACAAATTATGGTTTTTATGCTTCCATCTACTGATCATTGTTCAAAAAACACACACACACACACACACACACACACACACACACACACACACACACACACACACACACACACACATATATATATAAAGGTTGTATTTGAACTTAAAAAACAGAGCTAAACTTAAGATGTAAAAGGACAAACTCATCCAAGAGCAGGAAACAAATGTGTTGTGTCTAACGTCATGCAATTTTTTTTAATTATCCTGCTCCTCTGCATTAATACAATCAGTGATTAATCATAAACTGCAAATATTTGACCACTGGACTAAATTTATTTATCCTTAATTTTTTTAGAACTGTACAAGAACATGCCTACATTTATCTCTGATTGTGGCTTACACTGCAAAGATTGGGCAGATAGCTCTAGTATCAGCCTTATCTAGGGGAAGCAAACAGCTAAGGAATCCAGCCAGGCTAGTGCACTTTTTACCAAAATCAACCAAACACATAGATAAATAGACATAAAGATAATCAATGCCCAATCAGGCCTATTGTCCGGGACTGGGCAATAATATCATGTTTACGGGAAGCAGCAGACATTCCCAGCTGCTATATCACATATGAAAAGTACCTAGAAAGACTAGAAAACCCTTTCCTATTATTTTTGTGCTCCCTGACAAGTGGCACCAGAGATGTCTGTTATTTTGCCCAGTCTCTCACCTTAAATTCCTTGACATGCATTCTTGAGAGATCCAAGTGTATATATTTATTAGAAAAATTCTGCCTGCAAATATGACCATGCCCAGATTTCTAGGGCTGTTCTAAATGTTATTTTTCATTAGCAGGATATATAGGAAATACAGCATATGAATATTGTATTATTACCACTTGTAGCCAGCAAGTGGAACTCTTAAGTATGTCTCTGCAGATTTTATGCTAACAAGACCTTAATGAGACAGAATACTGAACCCCCTCCCCCCTGGAAGAAAAGGTAACATCTTACCTGTTGGAGTAACACAATTCGGGAGATTTACAAACACTGGTAGCCAATCAGGTTCTAATTTCAGCTTGTTCAGTTAAGCTGACAATATAACTTGGAAGCTGATTGATTTGTCCCCTCCCTCCTAGATTGTAAGCTCGAAAGAGCAGGGCCTTCGATCCCCTCATGTTTTGCATTGTATTGGTATTGTTCTATCCCCCTTTGTAATGTACAGCGCTGAGCGAATCATTGGCGCTTTATAAATACTGTATAATAATAACTGCACCAGATTTTGCATGCTCCAGTTTTATTAACTCTCCCACTGTGCATCAGAAAGCAAAATTGGGCAATAGAGTTGCAATAAATTTTTAAAAAAAAATGTGAATACAATTGATCAAACCCCATTATAGTCTACACTTGGGTGGTGTTGGGACATGATGACCACTGTTAATATTTGTTATTTTCCCTTTGGGAAAAAATGTCCATGGGTGCCACAAACATCAACACAGAATGTGGATGAAATTGGCCAGACCAGAAGACAATCATTTTTTCGTGTTTGTGTACACAAGTGAGTCTTTCTTCAGACTTTAAAGGACATTTTAGAAATACATTGTCCTAACTCATAAAATACCTTCTATTGCTCTTGTACAGTCAAATTGTAAGTATATGGTGAACTTTAATGTATGGAAAGACTTCAAAGGTCCTCAGATTTGGGGGATAACAGTCTACTAATATATTGGCTCGTGTTTGCTCTCTTTGTCATGTATAGGCATTGGCTTTATATAGACTGTAATGTTAAGTTATCCCTACATTAAAATGTTTAAAGAATATGTAAACCTTGATCTTTATTTCTAGCAGTCCCATCTCCGCTATTAAGCTTCTTTCCTCTGCAGGGCTGGGACAGTGGGCAGTACAAAGTTGTAGTGGGCCATGTGTTCTACGAGACTGGTATCAGTGTGATGACAATGAGGCTCCATAGATGAGCTGCTATCAACAAGCACTTTAGTTCTTGTGACACCAGCAGCAGAAAGAATCAGTGGACATAGTAATGGGCTTCTGTTTTTTTTTAAGATAAGGAACATGCAGAATGAGGTAGCATCATTTCAGAGGCTAGATGAGCCTTCACAGTATTACCAGTACCAACCAGGAAGAACAGGATTAACAGGTATTTAAACAAAATGAAGTCATTTAACAAAAAGCATATGTACACCATCATTTTTAAAATCTGTTTGGGAAAATGTAATGTGATTTGCGTAATTTAATGTGCTTACTGGTGTGTTCAGCTAGTGTGCATATACAGTATAGAAGCACAGTCGACAATCCTGAGAATTATAGTCTATTAGCCCAATTGAGCCCAATTATTGAGCAGTTCCTGATATCAGCAGATTGGCCAATATCCTTAATTTACTATAGAATTAGTGACAGTTAGGGATGGTCTGGATGTTTAAATCGAATGTAAATTTGACTCGAACATCGGGTGTCTATGTGTTCACCAAATGGTAAGAGCTTTTGGCGGGCTATTCACCTGCCAATGCCAAGCACGCCACAGTGCACTGCACTCTCAGTGCATTTTGAGCCATGATTGGCCAAAGCAATGCTCCTGACCATAGGTCAGGTGCAATGCTTTGGCCAATCACAACGCAATGCACTGTGAGAACAATGGGTGGCCAATTACGGCTCACAGTTAAGTCCATGCTCAACGCTATATAAGGGGAGGACAGCATCAGGGTGCCCCCTTATTTAAAGGGGTACCTGATGCTAATGATCCCCCTGCCCGCAGACACCCACAATCACCAGGCAAGGGTTGCGGGGAGGAAGCCCTTGTCCCCATCGGTATGGGGACATCGTCCCCATGCCCAGGGCACATGGCCTGGTAAGGCACAGGGAGGGGGAAGGGGTGCTTATTCGTCCCCCCCCCCCTTTCTTGGCCTGTGCTCAGTTCAAGGGTCTGGTAGGAATTTAGGGGGGACCTCCTGATTTTTAACCCAATTTTGGAAGGTGGGGTTCCCCTTAAAATGTCCTACTGGGCCTAAAGGGTCTAGTATGGCTTTTAGGGGGAACTCCACGCATTTTTGGTATGGATTGGGGGAGACCCCACACTTTTTTTTGTTTTGTTTTATAAAAATTAAATTTGAAAAAAAAAATGTCAGTCCTGCTGCAGCAGGTTCTATACATTGTACAGATGTACAATTTTGCAGGTAGTTTAAAGTGGTTGTAAAGGTTCAAGGTTATGCATGAAGGTAAAAAACCCTCCGTATGCAGCAATGTCCCCCAGCCCCCTCAATACTTGCCTGAGCCCCAGCGATGTGCATGACAGCCTCTGCTGTCCCAGGTCTCTGCCTCCTCATTGGCTGAGACAGCAAACGGGAGCCATTGGAGGAGATAGAGAAGGTGGGGCCAAGCTGCAGCTCTGTGTGTGAATGGACACACGGAGCAGCGGGTGCCTCCATAGCAAACTGCTTGCTGTGGGGGCACCCGACAGAAAGAAGGAGCCAAGAGAGCCTGCACAGGACCTGTGAAGAAAAAGATCCAGGTTGCTCTGTGCAAACCCACTACATACATCAGGTAAGTTTAACAAAACAAAAAAAATTTATTACGATTTAAGAGGATCAACCAAGCATGATATTTAATGAAATTGTTCCTTTCTTACTTTAAGCAATGAAAAATGACTGCCCCTTTAACCACTTGCCGCCCAGCCACCGCATATAAACGGTGGCAGGGCGACACTCGTAGGCAAAAGCACGTTTTAAAACAGCTGCCTTCAAAACAGGTAGGGGGCGCGCGCCCGCCCTACCTATCCCGCGGGTGTCAGCCGACGGGTCACGGCCGGTTTTTACCGGCCGTTTTCCCGCGATTGCCGGTGTTCGCTGACACAGAGCAGGGCTGCATTGTTTACACACAGCCCTGTTCTGTGTCAGTTCTCTGACAGCTTGTGAGAAGCTGCAGAGTTTCTCTCCCTCGATCAGCTCCCTCCTTCCTCCCCCCCCGTCTAGTACACACCCCCGCCCCCTAGTAAAACACTCCCCTTACACTGCAAATTCTAAAAATGTTAACCCCTTCCTCCCCAGTGACATTAGTACAGTTTCAGTGGTTTTTTTTCACTGATCACTGTATTGGTGTCACTGGGGATGTCAGTGACCCCAAGAGTCAGTTCCCCCCCCAGTGTCAAAATGTCCGCCGCTGTCCCGCAGTCCTGCCATAAGTCGCTGGTCGCCGCCATATGTCGCTGATTGCCGCCAAAAGCCGCTGATCGGCGCCTTTATTAGTATAAATAAAAATTAAAAATTCCAGTATCTTTCCCGCCATTTGTAAACGCTATAACTTTCACGTAAACCAATTAATTTACACGTATTGGGATTTTTTTTTTAGCAAAGACATGTCGCAGAATGCATTTTGGCAGAAATTTATGACTAAATTTGATTTTTACATTTTTTTTTTACTGGACATGTTTTATAGCAAAAAGTCCAAAATATATATTTTTTTTTTTCCTCAAAATTGTCAGCCTTTTTTTTATAGCGCAAAAAATAAAAACCGCACAGGTGATCAAATACCACCGAAAGAAAGCTCAATTTGTGGGGAAAAAAAGGATGTAAATTTCATTTATATATTGCATGACCGCGCAATTGTCCGTTAAACTAGCGCAGCGCTGTATAGCAGAAAAATGGCGTAAATTGCAGTATTTATACCATAGTTTGTAGACGCTATAACTTCCACACAAAGCAATCAATATACACTTATTGGAATTTTTTTTACCAAAAACATGTAGCAGAATACATTTTGGCCTAAATTTATAACCAACTTTGAGTTTACTATATATTTTTTATAGCTGAAAGTAAAAAATATTGTTTTTCTTCAAAATTTTTGGCCTTTTTTTGTTTATAGCGTGAAAAATAAAAAGCGCACAGGTGATCAAATTACACCAAAAGAAAGCTCTATTTGTGTGAAAAAAAGGACGTAAATTTCGTTTGGGTGCAGCATTGCATGACCGCATTTATCATTTGAATTAGTGCAGCGCCGAGTAGCAAAAAGAGGCCTGGTCATTAAGGGGGGTAAATCCTCAGGTGCTCAAGTGGTTAAAAATGGTACTTTTTGAAAAAAAATTTTTTACGGATTCATGTCCCTCAGGGCAGTCCCCATACCCATTTCTGGAGAACATTTCAGTCCCATAGACTTGCATTATGTTTGAAGTTCGTGGTCGAACTTTCATTATGTTCGAATGTTTGAACGTGAACCAAACACGAGGGTGTCCTGCCCATCGCTAGTGACACAGGAGTCAGGTCAAAACTACAGTTAAATATCAGTATACTTGTTTCAGGCAGTGATGACCAAAAAACTTCCAAAAAAAGTCAGTTTCAATGCTTAAACAGAACTCTGCTAGAAACCGTTCAATTAAATTTTAGCATGCATTAGGTCATCTATTTTCCAGGGAAAAACAAAACCGTTACCCTAAAAATGTGCATAAAGAAATACTACCTGTCATTATAAAGATCATCTCCCAGCAGTCCTTGTTGTAATGTTCCAAAGACAGATGCACAATTAAATACTATAATAAAGCTCCCGTAAATGTTGAGCACAAATATTGTTAAAGGACAGAGTCGCAATTGACTTTAGGGAAGTGTCCAGTAACAGTTACATATAGCATACGCATCTCTGAACAGATTGCAGTCCGCAAGAAAATGTCTGTAATTATTCTCTGCAAAGACTGTGACAGTTTTTTGCTAATTGTAGAGATGAATAATGGTTCCTTGAAGTTTCTGGTATTTATCTGTATGCCAATTTGTATAAAAAGTGGAGAATTGTAGGAACAATTCAGAAGTGCAATGAATGCAGCACAATCACTAGATGAACACCAACTGCTACACAAAGCTATACTAATAAGACACACTATCTAGGAACACAAAGGTTATCATAGATTTTTGTGCTCCCTCAGTGTTGATGTTTTAATTCACCTCAAGCTTGAAAATTAAATATTATAAAAATGATAGAACAAACTTTCCTTGGTTTGTACTAAATCTAGAGTGGTAATTCCAGTTGTGACTTTGTTTGACCCTGTCTGTATAATTTGATCTTGCCAGAGTTTGCTTTAATAAACTTTGTTTCAAAGCAATGTATGTGATGTTAGAAAGTGTTGTGTATGCAGACAAGGTTATAGTATAACATAATCCCAAATTAACAGTTACACCAAGTAAACCCTCCCTCATGTCCCATTTTATTAATGCCCTGGGTCTACCTCCATCACCAAATCCAGTTTACAAGGCTTTGCAAGTCACTGATGTATGCAATTAACATTTTTCATATGTATATAATTAAACTCTCAAGAAAGGTAAGCATAACACAAATTGCAGAGCATAATGTTTATATTGAAGGTAAGAGACAAGAATTAAAATAAGTGGTGGATTAAGGTGGGAAGTAATTGGGAAGTCACATGATCATGTATTGATGCCTGACTTGGGAGACTAGCAATAAACCTATTGTATATAATCTCTTAGCTGGGACTTTAAATACATATGGTGACATACAAGCACTGGGGAGAAGTTACCATGAGATTTGCAGCAGTGTGGGAAAAACTGAAGTTACTTTATTTCACAGCCCTGCTTTTCTCACTTTTTTTATTTACTATTTTGCCTTACATTATAAAGATTAGGTCTATCATTATGTAGATAGAAACCATAATTAAAATTAATGTTCTCTGCTTCAAAAAATATTCCACAGAACTCGTGGTTTATAAAAGAGGAACACCATTGCAACCAATGTCTTTCCAATGAGATCCAAGCGTTTCTTTTTCAACTGGGGATAGAAATATTATAGCTTTGTGATATATTTTTAAAGTACGGTCCACACAGTCAATAACCCACAGGCACAGTCAGCTATGGATTGTGAAAAGATATATATATATATATATATCTCCACGGGAGTATTGGGGAAAATAACTATTTGATCCCCCTGCAGATTTTGTAAGTTTGCCCACTTACAAAGAAATGAAGGGTCTATAATTTTTTATCATAAGTGTATTTTAAGAATATCAACTAAAAATCCAGGAAAGATACATGATACAAATGTTATAAATTGAGTTGCAGTTCAGTGAGTAAAATAAATGTTTGATCCCCAAAGAAAATACTTGGTGGAGAAACCCTTGTTGGCAAGTACAGAGACAAGACATTTTGGTCTGCTCTTCTTTACAAATCTTCTCTAAATCCTTAAGGTTTCTTGTCTGTCACAAGGCAATTTGAAGTTTCAGCTACCTCCATAAATTTTCTACAGGATTAAGGTCTGGAGACTAGCTAGGCCACTCCATGACCTTAATGTGCTTCTTTTTGAGTCACTCCTTTTTTGCCTTGATGGTATGTTTTGAGTCATGCTCGAAGACCTATCCACAACCCATCTTCAGTTTTCTGGCTGAGAGAAGGTTCTCATCCAAGATTTTACAATACATGGCCCCATCCATTGGCTCATCAATGCAGAAAAGTCTGCCTGTACCTTTAGCAGATAAACAGCCCCAAAACATATTGTTTCCACCTTGGTGCTTGACTGTAGGGATGGTGTTCTTAGAGTCATAGTCAGCATTTTTCTTCCTACAAACATGGCAAGTCGAGTTAATGCCAAAGAGCTCAATTTTGGTCTCATCTGACCACAGCACTTAATCCCAGTCCTTCTCTGAATCATTTAGATTTACACTGCCAAACTTCAGATGGGCCTGCACATGTGCCTTCATGAGGAAGAGGACCTTGCGGGCACTGCAGGATTTCAGTCCATGGCAAGGTGTTGTGTTACCAATGGTTTGTTTGGTGACTGTGGTCCCAACTGCCTTGAGATCATTCACAAGCTCCTTCCATGTAGTTCTGGGCTGATCCCTCACTTTTTTCATGATCATCCTTACCCCATGAGGAGAAATTTTTCATGGAGCTCCAGACAGGGGTGAACGATGGTTATTTTGTATTTCTTCCATTTGTAAATAATCGGTCCAACGGTTGTCTTCTTTTCACAAAGCTTCTTGATGATGGATTTGTAGCCCATTCCAACCTTGTACAGATCTACAATTCTTAAATTCACAGGACTAATCTGTGTACCACATGAGCAGATAGCCAGTCTGAGGGAGCCAGAACTATTGTTGGTTGGTAGGGGACCAAATACTTATTTTACTCACTGAACTGCAACTCAACTTATAACATTTGTGTCATGTTTTTTCTGGATTTGTGGTTTATATTGTGTCTCTACCATTTAAAATACAGCTATGATAAAAAATTATCAAAATATAAATCTGCAAGGGATCAAATAATTATTTTCCCCACTGTGTGTGTATATACACACACACACACACATATATATATATATATATATATTTTACACATACACGCATATATACATACATATATACATATACACGCACATATACACACACACATATACACAGTATAAGTTATTTTATCTGGGAACAAGTGTTTAACTGAGATTGCTAAGAAACATTCTTGCCTTTATTTATATCTCATGTTTTTGGAGCAATACAATATATTTTTGCAGTACATAATGTTTGGGATAGTACTTTGGATGGGTTAGTTTACATTTCTATATTGTTAAGCTATGGATATGCAAACAAATCTGCAGACAAAATGGAAAATGTATATCCCTGGCATTGTTTTGTGGTGTCCAACTTGTAGTTTTGTCACTGCAGACAAAAAAAAATGTGCACGCATCATATTCAGGTTAGGCAATGCTTTAATAAGTCAAAGGATCCTAAACATAAAGCTCCTTGACGCATTTCTCCCAAACAGCTTAATACTCATAACTTGTTGGGTTAAATTTTATATTGTCCCTTGAGTCACCTGCTAGATTTATTGCAGTTTATATCATGGTATAACATTTAATAATTCAATTAAGCAGGGCTTTACAGATGTAATGCCCTAAAGCCATACACTGAATCGTTCTTCACCGTTACTTGTATGGTTTTATGGGAGATGCCATCATGAAGATTACATTTTTAAAATACATGAGGTAAGGGCATAGGTGAAGTCTTCGGAAACCCTTATGTATACCTTTGAACAGGACATTTAAAAAACAAACATTCTCCATGAGTAACAACACTCATCATTCAAAGAAATAAATGCCTCAAACAATAAAAGAGTAGACTCAACATTACCATGGGCCTTGTTTTATTTGTTGCTATCCTTCTCCATGATGCATACCATGACATTAGGTAAATCTGAATGATATTGCTGATGAACTTTCAGGTTAAATGTGTCTCAAACCAGTCCTTCTCACCAGATGTCCCTCCTGCACCAATTTAATAAAAGCACAGCACTTCATTAAAGTCTTTAAAAATCATCTCTGAAAGGTCACAATAAAAAAATCTGATAGTGCTTCCTAACAGAAGCAGACCACATAAAAGAGCTATGGCTTCAATGAAGATTGTGCTGACTGATGATACAAAATTGATAAGAAAAACCTAAAACCATTGGATACATCATAATGGAATTTCTTAGAATATGTATATTAAAACCACTATGATTCCTATAACAAAGGAACCAAGAATTTAGGATTTTAATCAGAAGTATTACATATTGTGATTTGCTTCTGTTACTTGGCTGTTGGAATGTTCTAAGTAGAGTTGCTGTACAACTGCCATGATTTGTCTTCAAAAAATGACTTCCTGGCACCCCATCACTCTAATGTCCTTTATGGTGTGTTCTATGGTGCTTTTCTTTCTATTACTGGTATCCACCTGGCACATCGCTTCTGCACTTTCAGTTTTCTGATTGATTTAACAGTCACATTTGCTAACACACAGCACAATTCTATAAGAAGCAAAGCTGGAAACTAGAGAAGGGTATTTCATTTCCGGCATACAATGAAAATGATTTTCACAGCTTGCTTCTCATTTCTAACTGAATTGCTAGTGGATAGTGACCACAAGGTGCCTATCAGAAATATATTCTCCAAGTTATAGTCTTGCAGGTCTCAAAGACCTTCACGGGGCATATCAAGTTTTTACTACATCATTTAGTGTTATGGAAAAAAAAATCTTTTTTAAAACAAATTGTGTGTGTGTGTGCGTATATATACTTGTAATGGTCGTATTAATGACAAAAGGACACCCAAGAACAGTCCAGCAGGTTTGTTGTGCACTTTTATTCAGCCAACAGTACACAGACAATGCAGTTCAATGCAGAAGGGCTTTCTACATCATGTCCATAACATAAAAAAAACGAAAAAACCTATGAGCCTGAGCCACTAATTAAACTTGTCGCATTCACCAGTTCCATATTACAGCACTAGGTCCTTCCCTCTATGTATGACTGCTGGCATGTTGCTTCTGCCAGTGCTGCAGCCAAACACAGAGGGTGCACTGCCCGATAAGGCTAGCTGGTACATGGCTCAGGATTTGAGGAAAACATTTACACACTAGCAGCCAGACCCTTGTGTTCCCCAGGAGCTTCTCTTGTAAACCCCAGTGCCTCTCAGCATCATCTCAATGACTACAGCATTTCATGTGCAGTTCATTCCTCCAGTGTAATCCACTGTGACCCCACTGTACTTCAGCCTGTGACTGCTGCCCCAAACAAACAGGAAGCATATGAACTTTTCTAATGTTCTTTCAGCAGTTAGCCTATTTACCCAGCAGCAGACTCTCACAGCAGAGAGAATGGGAGAGAGAGCCCTTAGTCTCAGTCAACTCACATATAAATAGGCCTGTCACGTTTGAGACTAATGAGGTCTGGCTAAAATAAGAAGTGGACATAGGGATAGAGTCTTTATCCCAACAAAGCTCTACAAAGCCTCTAGGTTCCAGGACCGAGACAAGAACTTATTAGCATGTGAGAAAACAAAAATATTGTTTTCTCCATAGCGGGAACAAACTCTGCAGCCCCTTACCATGTGTAGTTGACACATACAAAACATCCACAACCCTACCAGTCAGTACTTTCCTAAGATATACAGTGTATTGTATATACTCTATACAGGAATAAGCTTCAGGTTTGGACCGTTCGTGACTAGGCAAACTAACTGGGGTTCTCCCTGCCCTCAGTCAACCTTCAGTAGGAAGTAGAGAATTTAGAAAATTAATTACTACAGCTGCTGAAGTGACCACTTCCCACATGGGCGGGTTCTTATGGAGCTAGAAAACTGAATTTAAAAAACAATTGTGGTGGTACATGCCTCCACCCCTTTGCAGTGCCTAGCCCTATGCCACTTGTTTGCAACCAGTTAGCCAGTTACATCTTAAAAAAATGTAAACATTATTACACAGTAGTTCAACCTGACAATCTTTCCAAGTCTCCATGGTAAGCACCTTGTTCCCCCACTATGAATATATTCTGTCTCATAGATTTCCACATTGGACTTCATTGTTTTGCCATTTTCTGCCCTTCACTTGCACAGTCACTGAATTCCCTCTGCTGCTCATAGTGAATGCGTTCCCACTCATTGCTATGTTGCAAAGTATTGCAAGACTTCTATAAATGCCACAAAGTCACTGCTTACATAACATTGGCATAGCACCTTCCTCGGGAGCAAGTTCATTTAGACATGAAGAGGCTGAAGGAGATCATTGGCATGGAGATGCAAAAAAAGAATGAATATTTTTTATCCCAAAACATGAAAAATTATTTATGCCGTTCAGTGGTTTTTTTTTTTTTTTTAAGTAAATGTTATCCCTTTAGGATTTAGGTCTGCTATAAGCAGGCATGAAGTTAACACACTCCTGTTTTATAATACAAACTGATGGTGTTCATCAGTGCTGATCTGAAGTAATGATCAAAAAATCCAATATAGTTAGTTATAAGCTTTTCTAATACCATGTGTTCTGATTTGTACATTATATTGTCTGTAGCTGCAGATCTATGCCCACCATATGAGGAATTAAATACATATGCATAAAGTATCAGCATGTGTGTAAAACTTAAATGAGTTAATTATGAAGACTGTAAAGTCTGGAAACTCTGGTCAGGAAACTTTCATTTATAAAAGGGATCTGTGCCATATGCAAATAAAAAACACACCATGTCAAAATGTTGTGGTCAGGTAGTTAATTGGGTAAAAATAGCTCAGGCTAGACTTTTATATAAAAGTGTAAGAACTAGATTTAAAAAAAAAAAAAAAAAACTTGTAAAAATATGCCTGCAGCTACCAGAAAAACTAACAACTTCTAGCAACACATTAGACCACACTGAAAC
The DNA here is from genome assembly GCF_062004578.1 of Staurois parvus. Taxonomy (NCBI): domain Eukaryota; kingdom Metazoa; phylum Chordata; class Amphibia; order Anura; family Ranidae; genus Staurois; species Staurois parvus. The sequence goes on from NW_028317874.1 coordinate 2,870,611, forward strand.
AAATATTTGGAACTTTCTTGAAGTTTTTAACTGAATACCAAGCCAGTCAGGTTACGATTTAGTGCTTTTAATTTTTCTTACCTACATATTTCAATATACAGAAAAGAATGGGTTTAACTACTTGCATTAAAAAAATGTTGTGCTATGTAACTGCATGTCTGCACACATGTACTGTAATACCTCAAGTACTAGTGGGGGGGGGCAGCACAGTGGCTAAATGAATAGCATCTCTGCCTGGCAGTACTAGGGTCGTTAGTTCAGAACCCAACCATGGCACCACCTGCCTGGAGTTTGCATGCTGTTCCTGTGCCTGCATGGTCTTCCTCCGGGCACCTCAGCCTCCCCCCACACTCCAAGGACACGCTGGCAGGTTAATTGGATCCTGTCTAAATTGGCCCTAGTATGTATATGTATGAATGTACGTTAGGGACCTTAGACTGTACTCCCCTTGAGGGTTAGGGACTGATGTGAATGTACAATATATATGTAAATCACTGCGTAAATTGACGGCACTATATAAGTACTTATAATAAACAAATAAATAATAAATAAAAAAGGTACACAAAGCTACTCCAAATGCTTTTGCTGTAATCTCTTTTTGAACTTTCCATATAGTTAAAATCCAGCTCCAATATTTTGTTATTGTTGTGCAGAAATGTTTTGCCCTTGTCTGCACAAAAATCTATTTAACCTATAAGTAATTAGAGAGTTATAATTTGGCTTTTTATTCTACTCTGTTTAAAAAGTGGCTCCATGCAGAAGCAATTCCCAACCTTTACAAGGTTACGGTTTGCCGAAAATCGTACGGAAGAGTAAAACCAAGACTTTCCTTTATTTTTTTTACTTGTACTGTTGCATGAGTTAATTTAATTATCACATAGAAAATGGGAGAAGTACCCTTTTAAATATGTTCTTTGTTTCCATAATTAGAATTATTTCCAATTTACCTGTATAGTAATCCATTTGCCTCTTGAACCTACTGCTAATTAAAAGAAAACGTTCTCACATTATGCTGACTGCAGTTTTTTATACTAAATCTTTTCTGAATATAATCTCTCCTCTAGTGGGTAAATCACTCATGTTAGTGGCTGGACAGCTCAGCAATGTTTTACCTGTGTGTATTCCAAGGTATAACCAAGAACAAAGCTTCCCCATCAAGATCAAGGCTAATACCAAGGGACAGCAGTTGAAGACAGGAGGTCAATAACAAATGGTCTGCTCACATTACAAATTGGTAACATTTCTAAAAGTGGACTTTGGACTAAGGGGTCTGGTGCCTATATCTGCTACATAAATGGTGTTTTGTGAATGGCATATAGTATGATCATGTGTAAAACAGAACAACACACAAAACCAGAAATCCGAATGTAAATGCTTAGTGTATGAGGAAACACTATGTCCTTATTTCTTCAAGAGACAGTTTTTTTTTTTTTTTTACAAGAGAACAGTAATGAACACTAGCCCTTGGGCCAGGGGTCTGGCAAGAGTTGGACCAACTTGATGAATTCTTTCAACTGTGCACTGTTGCTGTTTTAATGATTTTCTTGTGGGAAATGTCCCTGAAGGTAGACAGTAGGTGATCCAGACAACAGGAAGGGAGAGGAAGGTCACCGATGTGGGGCCTCAATATACACAGCTTAATTAGGAAAATGTTATAAAGGAAAGTGCAGAGTAAGATCTATAAAACCAAAGGAAAAGATTCTAAGTCAGCTGCAAGGGCTTTTCTGACACCTCTGCCTTTGTAGTGGCTGGCTCTGGAAATAAATGTGGTAACTTTTCACAGTGGTGTAACAGAACACATCCTTCAGTTAATTAAAACTACCATTCCATAACTAATCCAGAGACACACTCATGTTTTACAATATAAAGCCAGGAGAAAACAAATGCTTAAAGCAGATCTAACCCCTTATTTGATGGCCTTTAGTTTGCTAAAGCACTGTATAACACCAGCAGTTTTTTTTTCCATAAAATACGGTTTTCTTTTTTTTAATCCTTTTTTGCATCTTGATGCTGCTGATTTCCTACAGTCACATCCCATCTACGTGCATTTGTTCTAAGGATGTCTGCACATCATTCAGAACTAGGTTCTTGATAGTGACAAGTGTGAAACATGCTTGCAGAATATGTGTCACAACTGACACTTGTAGTCTCAACCAGGGGTGTGTCACCCCATAACAGGGCTGTCTAAGGATCACAAGGTGCTATTTTAGATCAGGATTACATCTATCCATGTCCACTTTTGTCCATTTTTAGTTTGTTTTTTAAATATAGTTACATGCATTTGCATTACTGTATTGGGAATCAAAATGCAGGGCAATGCACCAAAATATTGCTTCTTATGACACATGCTTTGTCTACTTAGAAGATTAAATTAACATATTAAAGCCTATATGAAATTTTAATGATTGGGTTTGGATCTACCTTAAGAATGAAAAGTTGGGTTTGGATCTACTGTAAAAATCAAAGGTCTTTCTGCTGTAGCACCACATATTTAGGAAAACAACTTTTGTATGATCATGAAAAATATTATAATTACTTTATATTATAGTATATTATTATTCACCAGTAATATGAACCATTTAGATGGCATGCACAGGAACCTACAAATCCCATCACGATAACTTTGGCCAGCTCTGAGCCAAGTTTTCCAGTGTTATCAATTTGCCACTGTATTATCCAATATTATCATCAACCTAAGCTTAATTATTATTATCCTGGTTTTATACACAAAAGTGAAAATGTATTTGTCCCTTTCCTGATTTTTTTTTTGCATATTTGTCACACTTAAATTATTCAGGTCTTCAAACAAATTTTAATATTATAAAAAAAAAAAAGGGGGAGTAGAGGAAAGCAAGGGAGTCCACTAAAAATTCCTAGAAAAAATAAGGTGCCTCCAGAAGAGTCTGGAAGGGTGCTACCTAATGCATATAATGAAAAAAAAATGTGACCACATTGATGCGTTTCGTCCCACCTACTTCCAGGACTTTGAGAAAAGAGGAAAGAAAAGGGGGAGAGGGAGGAAGGGAAGGAGCTGATATTGTTTATGAGGATGAAAACGTAGAAAATATAAGGAAAAAAAAAAAACAGTAATGTACACAGGATGGATTTATTCTTTAAGAATACATCCAAATAAAGTGTACATTGCATACTTGGTAATATACACAGGATGGATTTATTTGTTTTTTTTCTTCCTTATATTTTCTACATGTTTTTATCCTTATAAACGATATCAACTTCTTCCATTCCTCTCTCCCCCTTTTTTTCCCCTCTTTATTTTCCCGTATGCTCAGATATATTTATTAATTCTTTAGATTATGGAATATTAGGGTATGCCGATAAAATTTTAAGCCATGTTATGTATCACCAGTTATATCATATCATCCTCTTCAGTTACACTGTTTCAACAATTATTCCCATTTATGCATCTGTGCTATTTTCTCATATATTTGATCTTATTTAATTAATTTGTTAGCTATATGTTTACTTTTATGTATTTTAATTTTTCCTATTTTCACTTTTTTTGTATATTTTGTGTGCACATGACACCATTACATATATCATTCCATTTTTTCTCCGTTCATTCCCCTTCATTATTTTCTCCTGTTTCAATTGTGCCCCCATCATTTGTCCCACCCACCATCTCTGCCTGTCCCCCATATAAGGCTCCAATCCAAAAGGTATCATATGCTTGACAAAGGAGTGTGCCGGTCTGTATCAGACCTTGCGCATGCTCAGAAACATGTAGCACCCCTATGATGTCAGACGCTGACACCACAGCTCCGGATTACACAGTGGGCTATTGCAGCAGCATCACCTGGTGATCTCCTCCCTCTTCAGCGCTCCCCACTGTCCTGCCTTTACACATCCTTATTGCGGTATACAACCTGGCAATGAGACTGTCTGGAAATCTTTCCTATAGGAGCCTTTTTGTCACTATGAATATGTGAGTTGCCTACTTACCTTTTAACTATTAAACTTGCTATACAGTCTAAACTCAGAGGAGCTGTGTTTCTACTTCTGTTTTTCCACATTAGAGTCAGCTTCACTCTATTGCAGCTTGCCTGGGCATTCAGACTGTTTTATCCCTTTCTCCACCGTTGGATCCTACATCCAGTGAATTTATTAAGACTATATGGATTGCATATTCCATACGCCTTTTTATCTCCCTGTTTAAAATCAAGCACCAGACTGCTTCTATAAACATTTGTGAAAGAATGGGTCACTCTCAGGATCTCAGTGAATTCAAGAGTGGTAACTTGATAGGTTGCCATCCATGAAATCTCTACTAAATATTCCACAATCAGCTGTTATGACAAAGTGGAAGCAACTTGGAACAACAGTAACTCAGCCACAAAGTGGTAGGCCACGTAAAATGACCAAGGGGGGAAGCGTATGCTGAAGCGCATAGTGCGCAGAAGTCGCCAACTGCCGCAAAGTGCCTCTTTCATCACCAATGTAGAAGACTGAAGCCCCAAGCTTGTATCACCAGTTAAATCCTTCTCCAAAAATGGATCTGCTGACCTGAGAGACAAGCTGAAGTGTACCATCTGCTAAAACTTTTATACAGAGCCTGCATCTCTTAAATGTGGACATAGCTTCTGCAAGGACTGTATCGTGACTGCTCTGTATACACAGGAAGGGTCTGGATTTTATGCCTGTCCAGAGTGCAAAAAGCGGTATACAGAGCGCCCTACATTGGAGAAGAATAGAAAGCTGTGTAACTTAGTGGAGTGTTTCACATCCTCTCACCAGGAAGACATAGAGGTCTTGTGTACGTACTGCGATTCTCCTACACCAGCTATTAGAACGTGTCTGTTATGTGAGGCCTCATTTTGTGAAAAGCACTTGAGCAACCACAGCAGGTCAGCTCATCACATTTTAATCAAACCCACCGCGTCAGTGGGAGAGAGACAATGCTCCATACATCAATAGATACTGAAATATTACTGTACAGCGGACAGTGACTGTATCTGCATGTTCTACTCTGTGGCTGGAGAACATAGAGGACGCTACAACAGCAGGTCAGCTCAACACATTTTAATCGAACCCACCGCATCAGTGGGAGAGAGACAATGGTCCATACATCAATAGATACTGAAATATTACTGTACAGCGGACAGTGACTGTATCTGCATGTTCTGCTGTGTGGCTGGAGAACATAGAGGACACTACCACAGCAGGTCAGCTCATCACATTTTAATCAAACCCACCGCGTCAGTGGGAGAGAGACAATGCTCCATTCATCAATAGATACTGAAATATTACTGTACAGCGGACAGTGACTGTATCTGCATGTTCTGCTGTGTGGCTGGAGAACATAGAGGACACTACCACAGCAGGTCAGCTCATCACATTTTAATCAAACCCACCGCGTCAGTGGGAGAGAGACAATGCTCCATTCATCAATAGATACTGAAATATTACTGTACAGCGGACAGTGACTGTATCTGCATGTTCTGCTGTGTGGCTGGAGAACATAGAGGACACTACCACAGCAGGTCAGCTCATCACATTTTAATCAAACCCACCGCGTCAGTGGGAGAGAGACAATGGTCCATTCATCAATAGATACTGAAATATTACTGTACAGCGGACAGTGACTGTATCTGCATGTTCTGCTCTGTGGCTGGAGAACATAGAGGACACTACCACAGCAGGTCAGCTCATCACATTTTAATCAAACCCACCGCATCAGTGGGAGAGAGACAATGGTCCATACATCAATAGATACTGAAATATTACTGTACAGCGGACAGTGACTATCTGCATGTTCTGCTGTGTGGCTAGAGAACATAGAGGACGCTACCACAGCAGGTCAGCTCATCACATTTTAATCAAACCCACCGCGTCAGTGGGAGAGAGACAATGCTCCATACATCAATAGATACTGAAATATTACTGTACAGCGGACAGTGACTATCTGCATATCCTGCTGTGTGGCTGGAGAACATAGAGGACGCTACCACAGCAGGTCAGCTCATCACATTTTAATCGAACCCACCGCATCAGTGGGAGAGAGACAATGGTCCATACATCAATAGATACTGAAATATTACTGTACAGTGGACAGTGACTATCTGCATGTTCTGCTGTGTGGCTGGAGAACATAGAGGACGCTACCACAGCAGGTCAGCTCATCACATTTTAATCGAACCCACCGCGTCAGTGGGAGAGAGACAATGCTCCATTCATCAATAGATACTGAAATATTACTGTACAGTGGACAGTGACTGTATCTGCATGTTCTGCTGTGTGGCTGGAGAACATAGAGGACACTACCACAGCAGGTCAGCTCATCACATTTTAATCAAACCCACCGCATCAGTGGGAGAGAGACAATGGTCCATACATCAATAGATACTGAAATATTACTGTACAGCGGACAGTGACTGTATCTGCATGTTCTGCTCTGTGGCTGGAGAACATAGAGGACGCTACCACAGCAGGTCAGCTCATCACATTTTAATCGAACCCACCGCGTCAGTGGGAGAGAGACATGGTCCATACATCAATAGATACTGAAATATTACTGTACAGCGGACAGTGACTATCTGCATGTTCTGCTGTGTGGCTGGAGAACATAGAGGACGCTACCACAGCAGGTCAGCTCATCACATTTTAATCGAACCCACCGCGTCAGTGGGAGAGAGACAATGGTCCATACATCAATAGATACTGAAAAATTACTGTACAGCGGACAGTGACTATCTGCATGTTCTGCTGTGTGGCTGGAGAACATAGAGGACACTACCACAGCAGGTCAGCTCATCACATTTTAATCAAACCCACCGCATCAGTGGGAGAGAGACAATGGTCCATACATCAATAGATACTGAAATATTACTGTACAGCGGACAGTGACTGTATCTGCATGTTCTGCTGTGTGGCTGGAGAACATAGAGGACACTACCACAGCAGGTCAGCTCATCACATTTTAATCAAACCCACCGCGTCAGTGGGAGAGAGACAATGGTCCATACATCAATAGATATTGAAATATTACTGTACAGCGGACAGTGACTGTATCTGCATATCCTGCTGTGTGGCTGGAGAACATAGAGGACGCTACCACAGGAGGTCAGCTCATCACATTTTAATCGAACCCACCGCATCAGTGGGAGAGAGACAATGGTCCATACATCAATAGATACTGAAATATTACTGTACAGTGGACAGTGACTGTATCTGCATGTTCTGCTGTGTGGCTGGAGAACATAGAGGACACTACCACAGCAGGTCAGCTCATCACATTTTAATCGAACCCACCGCGTCAGTGGGAGAGAGACAATGGTCCATACATCAATAGATACTGAAATATTACTGTACAGTGGACAGTGACTATCTGCATGTTCTGCTGTGTGGCTAGAGAACATAGAGGACGCTACCACAGCAGGTCAGCTCATCACATTTTAATCGAACCCACCGCGTCAGTGGGAGAGAGACAATGGTCCATACATCAATAGATACTGAAATATTACTGTACAGCGGACAGTGACTATCTGCATGTTCTGCTGTGTGGCTGGAGAACATAGAGGACGCTACCACAGCAGGTCAGCTCATCACATTTTAATCGAACCCACCGCATCAGTGGGAGAGAGACAATGGTCCATACATCAATAGATACTGAAATATTACTGTACAGCGGACAGTGACTATCTGCATATCCTGCTGTGTGGCTGGAGAACATAGAGGACACTACCACAGCAGGTCAGCTAATCACATTTTAATCGAACCCACCACATCAGTGGGAGAGAGACAATGGTCCATACATCAATAATTACTGAAATATTACTGTACAGAGGACAGTGACTGTATCTGCATGTTCTGCTGTGTGGCTGGAGAACATAGAGGACACTACCACAGCAGGTCAGCTCATCACATTTTAATCGAACCCACCGCATCAGTGGGAGAGAGACAATGGTCCATACATCAATAGATACTGAAATATTACTGTACAGCGGACAGTGACTGTATCTGCATGTTCTGCTGTGTGGCTGGAGAACATAGAGGACACTACCACAGCAGGTCAGCTCATCACATTTTAATCAAACCCACCGCGTCAGTGGGAGAGAGACAATGGTCCATACATCAATAGATACTGAAATATTACTGTACAGCGGACAGTGACTATCTGCATATCCTGCTGTGTGGCTGGAGAACATAGAGGACGCTACCACAGCAGGTCAGCTCATCACATTTTAATCGAACCCACCGCGTCAGTGGGAGAGAGACAATGCTCCATTCATCAATAGATACTGAAATATTACTGTACAGCGGACAGTGACTGTATCTGCATGTTCTGCTCTGTGGCTGGAGAACATAGAGGACGCTACCACAGCAGGTCAGCTCATCACATTTTAATCGAACCCACCGCGTCAGTGGGAGAGAGACAATGGTCCATACATCAATAGATACTGAAATATTACTGTACAGCGGACAGTGACTGTATCTGCATGTTCTGCTGTGTGGCTGGAGAACATAGAGGACGCTACCACAGCAGGTCAGCTCATCACATTTTAATCGAACCCACCACGTCAGTGGGAGAGAGACAATGGTCCATACATCAATAGATACTGAAATATTACTGTACAGCGGACAGTGACTGTATCTGCATGTTCTGCTGTGTGGCTGGAGAACATAGAGGACGCTACCACAGCAGGTCAGCTCATCACATTTTAATCGAACCCACCGCATCAGTGGGAGAGAGACAATGGTCCATACATCAATAGATACTGAAATATTACTGTACAGCGGACAGTGACTATCTGCATGTTCTGCTGTGTGGCTAGAGAACATAGAGGACGCTACCACAGCAGGTCAGCTCATCACATTTTAATCAAACCCACCGCGTCAGTGGGAGAGAGACAATGCTCCATACATCAATAGATACTGAAATATTACTGTACAGCGGACAGTGACTATCTGCATATCCTGCTGTGTGGCTGGAGAACATAGAGGACGCTACCACAGCAGGTCAACTCATCACATTTTAATCGAACCCACCGCATCAGTGGGAGAGAGACAATGGTCCATACATCAATAGATACTGAAATATTACTGTACAGCGGACAGTGACTATCTGCATGTTCTGCTGTGTGGCTAGAGAACATAGAGGACGCTACCACAGCAGGTCAGCTCATCACATTTTAATCAAACCCACCGCGTCAGTGGGAGAGAGACAATGCTCCATACATCAATAGATACTGAAATATTACTGTACAGCGGACAGTGACTATCTGCATATCCTGCTGTGTGGCTGGAGAACATAGAGGACGCTACCACAGCAGGTCAGCTCATCACATTTTAATCGAACCCACCGCATCAGTGGGAGAGAGACAATGGTCCATACATCAATAGATACTGAAATATTACTGTACAGTGGACAGTGACTATCTGCATGTTCTGCTGTGTGGCTGGAGAACATAGAGGACGCTACCACAGCAGGTCAGCTCATCACATTTTAATCGAACCCACCGCGTCAGTGGGAGAGAGACAATGCTCCATTCATCAATAGATACTGAAATATTACTGTACAGTGGACAGTGACTGTATCTGCATGTTCTGCTGTGTGGCTGGAGAACATAGAGGACACTACCACAGCAGGTCAGCTCATCACATTTTAATCAAACCCACCGCATCAGTGGGAGAGAGACAATGGTCCATACATCAATAGATACTGAAATATTACTGTACAGCGGACAGTGACTGTATCTGCATGTTCTGCTCTGTGGCTGGAGAACATAGAGGACGCTACCACAGCAGGTCAGCTCATCACATTTTAATCGAACCCACCGCGTCAGTGGGAGAGAGACATGGTCCATACATCAATAGATACTGAAATATTACTGTACAGCGGACAGTGACTATCTGCATGTTCTGCTGTGTGGCTGGAGAACATAGAGGACGCTACCACAGCAGGTCAGCTCATCACATTTTAATCGAACCCACCGCGTCAGTGGGAGAGAGACAATGGTCCATACATCAATAGATACTGAAAAATTACTGTACAGCGGACAGTGACTATCTGCATGTTCTGCTGTGTGGCTGGAGAACATAGAGGACGCTACCACAGCAGGTCAGCTCATCACATTTTAATCGAACCCACCGCGTCAGTGGGAGAGAGACAATGGTCCATACATCAATAGATATTGAAATATTACTGTACAGCGGACAGTGACTGTATCTGCATATCCTGCTGTGTGGCTGGAGAACATAGAGGACGCTACCACAGGAGGTCAGCTCATCACATTTTAATCGAACCCACCGCATCAGTGGGAGAGAGACAATGGTCCATACATCAATAGATACTGAAATATTACTGTACAGCGGACAGTGACTGTATCTGCATGTTCTGCTGTGTGGCTGGAGAACATAGAGGACACTACCACAGCAGGTCAGCTCATCACATTTTAATCAAACCCACCGCGTCAGTGGGAGAGAGACAATGGTCCATACATCAATAGATATTGAAATATTACTGTACAGCGGACAGTGACTGTATCTGCATATCCTGCTGTGTGGCTGGAGAACATAGAGGACGCTACCACAGGAGGTCAGCTCATCACATTTTAATCGAACCCACCGCATCAGTGGGAGAGAGACAATGGTCCATACATCAATAGATACTGAAATATTACTGTACAGTGGACAGTGACTGTATCTGCATGTTCTGCTGTGTGGCTGGAGAACATAGAGGACACTACCACAGCAGGTCAGCTCATCACATTTTAATCGAACCCACCGCGTCAGTGGGAGAGAGACAATGGTCCATACATCAATAGATACTGAAATATTACTGTACAGTGGACAGTGACTATCTGCATGTTCTGCTGTGTGGCTAGAGAACATAGAGGACGCTACCACAGCAGGTCAGCTCATCACATTTTAATCGAACCCACCGCGTCAGTGGGAGAGAGACAATGGTCCATACATCAATAGATACTGAAATATTACTGTACAGCGGACAGTGACTATCTGCATGTTCTGCTGTGTGGCTGGAGAACATAGAGGACGCTACCACAGCAGGTCAGCTCATCACATTTTAATCGAACCCACCGCATCAGTGGGAGAGAGACAATGGTCCATACATCAATAGATACTGAAATATTACTGTACAGCGGACAGTGACTATCTGCATATCCTGCTGTGTGGCTGGAGAACATAGAGGACACTACCACAGCAGGTCAGCTAATCACATTTTAATCGAACCCACCACATCAGTGGGAGAGAGACAATGGTCCATACATCAATAATTACTGAAATATTACTGTACAGAGGACAGTGACTGTATCTGCATGTTCTGCTGTGTGGCTGGAGAACATAGAGGACACTACCACAGCAGGTCAGCTCATCACATTTTAATCGAACCCACCGCATCAGTGGGAGAGAGACAATGGTCCATACATCAATAGATACTGAAATATTACTGTACAGCGGACAGTGACTGTATCTGCATGTTCTGCTGTGTGGCTGGAGAACATAGAGGACACTACCACAGCAGGTCAGCTCATCACATTTTAATCAAACCCACCGCGTCAGTGGGAGAGAGACAATGGTCCATACATCAATAGATACTGAAATATTACTGTACAGCGGACAGTGACTATCTGCATATCCTGCTGTGTGGCTGGAGAACATAGAGGACGCTACCACAGCAGGTCAGCTCATCACATTTTAATCGAACCCACCGCGTCAGTGGGAGAGAGACAATGCTCCATTCATCAATAGATACTGAAATATTACTGTACAGCGGACAGTGACTGTATCTGCATGTTCTGCTCTGTGGCTGGAGAACATAGAGGACGCTACCACAGCAGGTCAGCTCATCACATTTTAATCGAACCCACCGCGTCAGTGGGAGAGAGACAATGGTCCATACATCAATAGATACTGAAATATTACTGTACAGCGGACAGTGACTGTATCTGCATGTTCTGCTGTGTGGCTGGAGAACATAGAGGACGCTACCACAGCAGGTCAGCTCATCACATTTTAATCGAACCCACCACGTCAGTGGGAGAGAGACAATGGTCCATACATCAATAGATACTGAAATATTACTGTACAGCGGACAGTGACTGTATCTGCATGTTCTGCTGTGTGGCTGGAGAACATAGAGGACGCTACCACAGCAGGTCAGCTCATCACATTTTAATCGAACCCACCGCATCAGTGGGAGAGAGACAATGGTCCATACATCAATAGATACTGAAATATTACTGTACAGCGGACAGTGACTATCTGCATGTTCTGCTGTGTGGCTAGAGAACATAGAGGACGCTACCACAGCAGGTCAGCTCATCACATTTTAATCAAACCCACCGCGTCAGTGGGAGAGAGACAATGCTCCATACATCAATAGATACTGAAATATTACTGTACAGCGGACAGTGACTATCTGCATATCCTGCTGTGTGGCTGGAGAACATAGAGGACGCTACCACAGCAGGTCAACTCATCACATTTTAATCGAACCCACCGCATCAGTGGGAGAGAGACAATGGTCCATACATCAATAGATACTGAAATATTACTGTACAACGGACAGTGACTATCTGCATGTTCTGCTGTGTGGCTGGAGAACATAGAGGACACTACCACAGCAGGTCAGCTCATCACATTTTAATCAAACCCACCGCGTCAGTGGGAGAGAGACAATGGTCCATACATCAATAGATACTGAAATATTACTGTACAGCGTACAGTGACTATCTGCATGTTCTGCTGTGTGGCTAGAGAACATAGAGGACGCTACCACAGCAGGTCAGCTCATCACATTTTAATCAAACCCACCGCGTCAGTGGGAGAGAGACAATGCTCCATACATCAAAAGATACTGAAATATTACTGTACAGCGGACAGTGACTATCTGCATGTTCTGCTGTGTGGCTGGAGAACATAGAGGACGCTACCACAGCAGGTCAGCTCATCACATTTTAATCGAACCCACCGCATCAGTGGGAGAGAGACAATGCTCCATTCATCAATAGATACTGAAATATTACTGTACAGCGGACAGTGACTGTATCTGCATGTTCTGCTGTGTGGCTGGAGAACATAGAGGACACTACCACAGCAGGTCAGCTCATCACATTTTAATCGAACCCACCGCGTCAGTGGGAGAGAGACAATGGTCCATACATCAATAGATACTGAAATATTACTGTACAGTGGACAGTGACTGTATCTGCATGTTCTGCTGTGTGGCTGGAGAACATAGAGGACACTACCACAGCAGGTCAGCTCATCACATTTTAATCAAACCCACCGCATCAGTGGGAGAGAGACAATGGTCCATACATCAATAGATACTGAAATATTACTGTACAGCGGACAGTGACTGTATCTGCATGTTCTGCTCTGTGGCTGGAGAACATAGAGGACGCTACCACAGCAGGTCAGCTCATCACATTTTAATCGAACCCACCGCGTCAGTGGGAGAGAGACAATGCTCCATTCATCAATAGATACTGAAATATTACTGTACAGTGGACAGTGACTGTATCTGCATGTTCTGCTGTGTGGCTGGAGAACAGAGGACGCTACCACAGCAGGTCAGCTCATCACATTTTAATCGAACCCACCGCATCAGTGGGAGAGAGACAATGGTCCATACATCAATAGATACTGAAATATTACTGTACAGCGGACAGTGACTGTATCTGCATGTTCTGCTCTGTGGCTGGAGAACATAGAGGACGCTACCACAGCAGGTCAGCTCATCACATTTTAATCGAACCCACCGCGTCAGTGGGAGAGAGACAATGGTCCATACATCAATAGATACTGAAATATTACTGTACAGCGGACAGTGACTGTATCTGCATGTTCTGCTGTGTGGCTGGAGAACATAGAGGACGCTACCACAGCAGGTCAGCTCATCACATTTTAATCGAACCCACCACGTCAGTGGGAGAGAGACAATGGTCCATACATCAATAGATACTGAAATATTACTGTACAGCGGACAGTGACTGTATCTGCATGTTCTGCTGTGTGGCTGGAGAACATAGAGGACGCTACCACAGCAGGTCAGCTCATCACATTTTAATCGAACCCACCGCATCAGTGGGAGAGAGACAATGGTCCATACATCAATAGATACTGAAATATTACTGTACAGCGGACAGTGACTGTATCTGCATGTTCTGCTGTGTGGCTGGAGAACATAGAGGACACTACCACAGCAGGTCAGCTCATCACATTTTAATCAAACCCACCGCGTCAGTGGGAGAGAGACAATGGTCCATACATCAATAGATACTGAAATATTACTGTACAGCGGACAGTGACTATCTGCATGTTCTGCTGTGTGGCTAGAGAACATAGAGGACGCTACCACAGCAGGTCAGCTCATCACATTTTAATCAAACCCACCGCGTCAGTGGGAGAGAGACAATGCTCCATACATCAATAGATACTGAAATATTACTGTACAGCGGACAGTGACTATCTGCATATCCTGCTGTGTGGCTGGAGAACATAGAGGACGCTACCACAGCAGGTCAACTCATCACATTTTAATCGAACCCACCGCATCAGTGGGAGAGAGACAATGGTCCATACATCAATAGATACTGAAATATTACTGTACAACGGACAGTGACTATCTGCATGTTCTGCTGTGTGGCTGGAGAACATAGAGGACACTACCACAGCAGGTCAGCTCATCACATTTTAATCGAACCCACCGCATCAGTGGGAGAGAGACAATGCTCCATTCATCAATAGATACTGAAATATTACTGTACAGTGGACAGTGACTGTATCTGCATGTTCTGCTGTGTGGCTGGAGAACATAGAGGACACTACCACAGCAGGTCAGCTCATCACATTTTAATCAAACCCACCGCGTCAGTGGGAGAGAGACAATGGTCCATACATCAAAAGATACTGAAATATTACTGTACAGCGGACAGTGACTATCTGCATGTTCTGCTGTGTGGCTGGAGAACATAGAGGACGCTACCACAGCAGGTCAGCTCATCACATTTTAATCGAACCCACCGCATCAGTGGGAGAGAGACAATGCTCCATTCATCAATAGATACTGAAATATTACTGTACAGCGGACAGTGACTGTATCTGCATGTTCTGCTGTGTGGCTGGAGAACATAGAGGACACTACCACAGCAGGTCAGCTCATCACATTTTAATCGAACCCACCGCGTCAGTGGGAGAGAGACAATGGTCCATACATCAATAGATACTGAAATATTACTGTACAGTGGACAGTGACTATCTGCATGTTCTGCTGTGTGGCTGGAGAACATAGAGGACGCTACCACAGCAGGTCAGCTCATCACATTTTAATCGAACCCACCGCGTCAGTGGGAGAGAGACAATGGTCCATACATCAATAGATACTGAAATATTACTGTACAGTGGACAGTGACTGTATCTGCATGTTCTGCTCTGTGGCTGGAGAACATAGAGGACGCTACCACAGCAGGTCAGCTCATCACATTTTAATCAAACCCACCGCATCAGTGGGAGAGAGACAATGGTCCATACATCAATAGATACTGAAATATTACTGTACAGCGGACAGTGACTGTATCTGCATGTTCTGCTCTGTGGCTGGAGAACATAGAGGACACTACCACAGCAGGTCAGCTCATCACATTTTAATCGAACCCACCGCGTCAGTGGGAGAGAGACAATGGTCCATACATCAATAGATACTGAAATATTACTGTACAGCGGACAGTGACTATCTGCATGTTCTGCTGTGTGGCTGGAGAACATAGAGGACACTACCACAGCAGGTCAGCTCATCACATTTTAATCAAACCCACCGCATCAGTGGGAGAGAGACAATGGTCCATACATCAATAGATACTGAAATATTACTGTACAGCGGACAGTGACTGTATCTGCATGTTCTGCTGTGTGGCTGGAGAACATAGAGGACACTACCACAGCAGGTCAGCTCATCACATTTTAATCAAACCCACCGCGTCAGTGGGAGAGAGACAATGGTCCATACATCAATAGATACTGAAATATTACTGTACAGCGGACAGTGACTGTATCTGCATATCCTGCTGTGTGGCTGGAGAACATAGAGGACGCTACCACAGCAGGTCAGCTCATCACATTTTAATCAAACCCACCGCATCAGTGGGAGAGAGACAATGGTCCATACATCAATAGATACTGAAATATTACTGTACAGTGGACAGTGACTGTATCTGCATGTTCTGCTGTGTGGCTGGAGAACATAGAGGACACTACCACAGCAGGTCAGCTCATCACATTTTAATCGAACCCACCGCGTCAGTGGGAGAGAGACAATGGTCCATACATCAATAGATACTGAAATATTACTGTACAGTGGACAGTGACTATCTGCATGTTCTGCTGTGTGGCTAGAGAACATAGAGGACGCTACCACAGCAGGTCAGCTCATCACATTTTAATCGAACCCACCGCGTCAGTGGGAGAGAGACAATGGTCCATACATCAATAGATACTGAAATATTACTGTACAGCGGACAGTGACTATCTGCATGTTCTGCTGTGTGGCTGGAGAACATAGAGGACGCTACCACAGCAGGTCAGCTCATCACATTTTAATCGAACCCACCGCATCAGTGGGAGAGAGACAATGGTCCATACATCAATAGATACTGAAATATTACTGTACAGCGGACAGTGACTATCTGCATATCCTGCTGTGTGGCTGGAGAACATAGAGGACACTACCACAGCAGGTCAGCTAATCACATTTTAATCGAACCCACCACATCAGTGGGAGAGAGACAATGGTCCATACATCAATAATTACTGAAATATTACTGTACAGAGGACAGTGACTATCTGCATGTTCTGCTGTGTGGCTGGAGAACATAGAGGACGCTACCACAGCAGGTCAGCTCATCACATTTTAATCGAACCCACCGCATCAGTGGGAGAGAGACAATGGTCCATACATCAATAGATACTGAAATATTACTGTACAGCGGACAGTGACTGTATCTGCATGTTCTGCTGTGTGGCTGGAGAACATAGAGGACGCTACCACAGCAGGTCAGCTCATCACATTTTAATCAAACCCACCGCGTCAGTGGGAGAGAGACAATGGTCCATACATCAATAGATACTGAAATATTACTGTACAGCGGACAGTGACTATCTGCATATCCTGCTGTGTGGCTGGAGAACATAGAGGACGCTACCACAGCAGGTCAGCTCATCACATTTTAATCGAACCCACCGCGTCAGTGGGAGAGAGACAATGCTCCATTCATCAATAGATACTGAAATATTACTGTACAGTGGACAGTGACTGTATCTGCATGTTCTGCTGTGTGGCTGGAGAACAGAGGACGCTACCACAGCAGGTCAGCTCATCACATTTTAATCGAACCCACCGCATCAGTGGGAGAGAGACAATGGTCCATACATCAATAGATACTGAAATATTACTGTACAGCGGACAGTGACTGTATCTGCATGTTCTGCTCTGTGGCTGGAGAACATAGAGGACGCTACCACAGCAGGTCAGCTCATCACATTTTAATCGAACCCACCACGTCAGTGGGAGATAGACAATGGTCCATACATCAATAGATACTGAAATATTACTGTACAGCGGACAGTGACTGTATCTGCATGTTCTGCTGTGTGGCTGGAGAACATAGAGGACGCTACCACAGCAGGTCAGCTCATCACATTTTAATCGAACCCACCGCATCAGTGGGAGAGAGACAATGGTCCATACATCAATAGATACTGAAATATTACTGTACAGCGGACAGTGACTGTATCTGCATGTTCTGCTGTGTGGCTGGAAAACATAGAGGACACTACCACAGCAGGTCAGCTCATCACATTTTAATCAAACCCACCGCGTCAGTGGGAGAGAGACAATGGTCCATACATCAATAGATACTGAAATATTACTGTACAGCGGACAGTGACTATCTGCATATCCTGCTGTGTGGCTGGAGAACATAGAGGACGCTACCACAGCAGGTCAGCTCATCACATTTTAATCGAACCCACCGCATCAGTGGGAGAGAGACAATGGTCCATACATCAATAGATACTGAAATATTACTGTACAGCGGACAGTGACTGTATCTGCATGTTCTGCTGTGTGGCTGGAGAACATAGAGGACACTACCACAGCAGGTCAGCTCATCACATTTTAATCAAACCCACCGCATCAGTGGGAGAGAGACAATGGTCCATACATCAATAGATACTGAAATATTACTGTACAGTGGACAGTGACTGTATCTGCATGTTCTGCTGTGTGGCTGGAGAACATAGAGGACGCTACCACAGCAGGTCAGCTCATCACATTTTAATCAAACCCACCGCGTCAGTGGGAGAGAGACAATGCTCCATTCATCAATAGATACTGAAATATTACTGTACAGCGGACAGTGACTGTATCTGCATGTTCTGCTGTGTGGCTGGAGAACATAGAGGACGCTACCACAGCAGGTCAGCTCATCACATTTTAATCGAACCCACCGCATCAGTGGGAGAGAGACAATGGTCCATACATCAATAGATACTGAAATATTACTGTACAGCGGACAGTGACTGTATCTGCATGTTCTGCTGTGTGGCTGGAGAACATAGAGGACGCTACCACAGCAGGTCAGCTCATCACATTTTAATCGAACCCACCGCATCAGTGGGAGAGAGACAATGGTCCATACATCAATAGATACTGAAATATTACTGTACAGCGGACAGTGACTATCTGCATATCCTGCTGTGTGGCTGGAGAACATAGAGGACACTACCACAGCAGGTCAGCTAATCACATTTTAATCGAACCCACCACATCAGTGGGAGAGAGACAATGGTCCATACATCAATAATTACTGAAATATTACTGTACAGAGGACAGTGACTATCTGCATATCCTGCTGTGTGGCTGGAGAACATAGAGGACGCTACCACAGCAGGTCAGCTCATCACATTTTAATCGAACCCACCGCATCAGTGGGAGAGAGACAATGGTCCATACATCAATAGATACTGAAATATTACTGTACAGCGGACAGTGACTGTATCTGCATGTTCTGCTCTGTGGCTGGAGAACATAGAGGACGCTACCACAGCAGGTCAGCTCATCACATTTTAATCGAACCCACCACGTCAGTGGGAGAGAGACAATGGTCCATACATCAATAGATACTGAAATATTACTGTACAGCGGACAGTGACTGTATCTGCATGTTCTGCTGTGTGGCTGGAGAACATAGAGGACACTACCACAGCAGGTCAGCTCATCACATTTTAATCAAACCCACCGCGTCAGTGGGAGAGAGACAATGGTCCATACATCAATAGATACTGAAATATTACTGTACAGCGGACAGTGACTATCTGCATATCCTGCTGTGTGGCTGGAGAACATAGAGGACGCTACCACAGCAGGTCAGCTCATCACATTTTAATCGAACCCACCGCATCAGTGGGAGAGAGACAATGGTCCATACATCAATAGATACTGAAATATTACTGTACAGCGGACAGTGACTGTATCTGCATGTTCTGCTGTGTGGCTGGAGAACATAGAGGACACTACCACAGCAGGTCAGCTCATCACATTTTAATCGAACCCACCGCATCAGTGGGAGAGAGACAATGGTCCATACATCAATAGATACTGAAATATTACTGTACAGCGGACAGTGACTGTATCTGCATGTTCTGCTGTGTGGCTGGAGAACATAGAGGACACTACCACAGCAGGTCAGCTCATCACATTTTAATCAAACCCACCGCATCAGTGGGAGAGAGACAATGGTCCATACATCAATAGATACTGAAATATTACTGTACAGCGGACAGTGACTATCTGCATGTTCTGCTGTGTGGCTGGAGAACATAGAGGACGCTACCACAGCAGGTCAGCTCATCACATTTTAATCGAACCCACCGCGTCAGTGGGAGAGAGACAATGGTCCATACATCAATAGATACTGAAATATTACTGTACAGCGGACAGTGACTGTATCTGCATGTTCTGCTGTGTGGCTGGAGAACATAGAGGACGCTACCACAGCAGGTCAGCTCATCACATTTTAATCGAACCCACCGCGTCAGTGGGAGAGAGACAATGCTCCATTCATCAATAGATACTGAAATATTACTGTACAGTGGACAGTGACTGTATCTGCATGTTCTGCTGTGTGGCTGGAGAACAGAGGACGCTACCACAGCAGGTCAGCTCATCACATTTTAATCGAACCCACCGCATCAGTGGGAGAGAGACAATGGTCCATACATCAATAGATACTGAAATATTACTGTACAGCGGACAGTGACTGTTTCTGCATGTTCTGCTCTGTGGCTGGAGAACATAGAGGACGCTACCACAGCAGGTCAGCTCATCACATTTTAATCGAACCCACCGCGTCAGTGGGAGAGAGACAATGGTCCATACATCAATAGATACTGAAATATTACTGTACAGCGGACAGTGACTATCTGCATGTTCTGCTGTGTGGCTGGAGAACATAGAGGACGCTACCACAGCAGGTCAGCTCATCACATTTTAATCGAACCCACCACGTCAGTGGGAGAGAGACAATGGTCCATACATCAATAGATACTGAAATATTACTGTACAGCGGACAGTGACTATCTGCATGTTCTGCTGTGTGGCTGGAGAACATAGAGGACACTACCACAGCAGGTCAGCTCATCACATTTTAATCGAACCCACCGCATCAGTGGGAGAGAGACAATGGTCCATACATCAATAGATACTGAAATATTACTGTACAGCGGACAGTGACTATCTGCATGTTCTGCTGTGTGGCTAGAGAACATAGAGGACACTACCACTGCAGGTCAGCTCATCACATTTTAAATCGAACCCACCGCATCAGTGGGAGAGAGACAATGGTCCATACATCAACAGATACTGAAATATTACTGTACAGTGGACAGTGACTGTATCTGCATGTTCTGCTCTGTGGCTGGAGAACATAGAGGACGCTACCACAGCAGGTCAGCTCATCACATTTTAATCGAACCCACCGCATCAGTGGGAGAGAGACAATGGTCCATACATCAATAGATACTGAAATATTACTGTACAGCGGACAGTGACTGTATCTGCATGTTCTGCTGTGTGGCTGGAGATCATAGAGGACGCTACCACAGCAGGTCAGCTCATCACATTTTAATCGAACCCACCGCGTCAGTGGGAGAGAGACAATGCTCCATTCATCAATAGATACTGAAATATTACTGTACAGAGGACAGTGACTGTATCTGCATGTTCTGCTCTGTGGCTGGAGAACATAGAGGACGCTACCACAGCAGGTCAGCTCATCACATTTTAATCGAACCCACCGCGTCAGTGGGAGAGAGACAATGCTCCATTCATCAATAGATACTGAAATATTACTGTACAGTGGACAGTGACTGTATCTGCATGTTCTGCTGTGTGGCTGGAGAACAGAGGACGCTACCACAGCAGGTCAGCTCATCACATTTTAATCGAACCCACCGCATCAGTGGGAGAGAGACAATGGTCCATACATCAATAGATACTGAAATATTACTGTACAGCGGACAGTGACTGTTTCTGCATGTTCTGCTCTGTGGCTGGAGAACATAGAGGACGCTACCACAGCAGGTCAGCTCATCACATTTTAATCGAACCCACCGCGTCAGTGGGAGAGAGACAATGGTCCATACATCAATAGATACTGAAATATTACTGTACAGCGGACAGTGACTATCTGCATGTTCTGCTGTGTGGCTGGAGAACATAGAGGACGCTACCACAGCAGGTCAGCTCATCACATTTTAATCGAACCCACCACGTCAGTGGGAGAGAGACAATGGTCCATACATCAATAGATACTGAAATATTACTGTACAGCGGACAGTGACTGTATCTGCATGTTCTGCTGTGTGGCTGGAGAACATAGAGGACGCTACCACAGCAGGTCAGCTCATCACATTTTAATCGAACCCACCGCATCAGTGGGAGAGAGACAATGGTCCATACATCAATAGATACTGAAATATTACTGTACAGCGGACAGTGACTGTATCTGCATGTTCTGCTGTGTGGCTGGAGAACATAGAGGACGCTACCACAGCAGGTCAGCTCATCACATTTTAATCGAACCCACCGCATCAGTGGGAGAGAGACAATGGTCCATACATCAATAGATACTGAAATATTACTGTACAGTGGACAGTGACTGTATCTGCATGTTCTGCTGTGTGGCTGGAGAACATAGAGGACGCTACCACAGCAGGTCAGCTCATCACATTTTAATCGAACCCACCGCATCAGTGGGAGAGAGACAATGGTCCATACATCAATAGATACTGAAATATTACTGTACAGCGGACAGTGACTGTATCTGCATGTTCTGCTCTGTGGCTGGAGAACATAGAGGACGCTACCACAGCAGGTCAGCTCATCACATTTTAATCGAACCCACCGCGTCAGTGGGAGAGAGACAATGGTCCATACATCAATAGATACTGAAATATTACTGTACAGCGGACAGTGACTATCTGCATGTTCTGCTGTGTGGCTGGAGAACATAGAGGACACTACCACAGCAGGTCAGCTCATCACATTTTAATCGAACCCACCGCGTCAGTGGGAGAGAGACAATGGTCCATACATCAACAGATACTGAAATATTACTGTACAGTGGACAGTGACTGTATCTGCATGTTCTGCTCTGTGGCTGGAGAACATAGAGGACGCTACCACAGCAGGTCAGCTCATCACATTTTAATCGAACCCACCGCATCAGTGGGAGAGAGACAATGGTCCATACATCAATAGATACTGAAATATTACTGTACAGCGGACAGTGACTATCTGCATGTTCTGCTGTGTGGCTAGAGAACATAGAGGACACTACCACTGCAGGTCAGCTCATCACATTTTAATCGAACCCACCGCATCAGTGGGAGAGAGACAATGGTCCATACATCAATAGATACTGAAATATTACTGTACAGTGGACAGTGACTATCTGCATGTTCTGCTGTGTGGCTGGAGAACATAGAGGACGCTACCACAGCAGGTCAGCTCATCACATTTTAATCGAACCCACCGCATCAGTGGGAGAGAGACAATGGTCCATACATCAATAGATACTGAAATATTACTGTACAGTGGACAGTGACTATCTGCATGTTCTGCTGTGTGGCTGGAGAACATAGAGGATGCTACCACAGCAGGTCAGCTCATCACATTTTAATCGAACCCACCGCATCAGTGGGAGAGAGACAATGGTCCATACATCAATAGATACTGAAATATTACTGTACAGCGGACAGTGACTATCTGCATGTTCTGCTGTGTGGCTAGAGAACATAGAGGACGCTACCACAGCAGGTCAGCTCATCACATTTTAATCGAACCCACCGCGTCAGTGGGAGAGAGACAATGCTCCATTCATCAATAGATACTGAAATATTACTGTACAGTGGACAGTGACTGTATCTGCATGTTCTGCTGTGTGGCTGGAGAACAGAGGGCGCTACCACAGCAGGTCAGCTCATCACATTTTAATCGAACCCACCGCATCAGTGGGAGAGAGACAATGGTCCATACATCAATAGATACTGAAATATTACTGTACAGCGGACAGTGACTGTATCTGCATGTTCTGCTGTGTGGCTGGAGAACATAGAGGATGCTATGTGGAACTTCTGAACGAGGCCTCTGAGAAGATGAAGGAGAAACAGAGAGTCTATAAATATAATGGACTCCGAGAGACAGGAGATCCAGAGGAGAATCTGCAATCTGGACAGTCACAGGACACAAGAGGACATGAAAAACATTGCTGTTTGTGGGAGAGTCACTGTTTAGACATCAGGAGACATCTGGATGATCTAGAGAAGAGAGTCCAGATAGAGACATCCAGACAAAATGAGCAGATCTCACTTTCGGTCTCTTATCTGATTCAGCAGTTGGAGCAACATAAAGACGTGCTGTCCATTAGGATTGATCAGAGCAAAGACCTGTGTGACATCGAAGACCCATTAATGTTCTTGAAAAAGGCACATAGCAGAAAGGACATTTTCTCAGGAACAGACCATACAACCAACGATGCCAGAACTGCTGGATGTATAACTGAGGAAATTATCTCAGAGATGCTATAGACAGGATTTTGCAGCTTTACTCAAAGTCTAAAGGATCTGCTAATGAAGGGACAATTTTCGTTGATGAAGAAATCTGGCGTTGTACTGGATGTAAGTACAGCTCATGAAAACCTTAGAATATCAGAGAAACAAAAGTGAGCCTCTCATACTGATACTGGTGTGGACAGGCCTGATGGTCTATGGAGGCTTAAATGCTTCCAAGTGTTAAATGTACAAAAGTTCACATCCGGGACACATTATTGGGAGGTGGATGTGATCAAAGCAGAAGAATGGCTGATAGGGGTGGCCACTGCAAGCACAGAGAGAAACATTCCAGGAATTGAAGTTTCAACTGGCTATGATAACAATTTGTGGACTCGGAGTCAAATAGTTTCAAAGCTTCATGTCAGGCATGGGGACACGGCAACAAACAGACTCTGAATCTTCCCTGAAAACTGTTGGGATCTATTTGGAGTATAACGCTGGCCGTCTGTCCATCAGACATCTCCACACCTTCACTGAGCCCCTACACGCTGCTTTCTATATATTTCCAAAAAGCTCCTTCAGAATTATAACTTAGAGGTAAAAAATAAAATTATATTTTTTATTGTATTTGCACATTGAAAAAACAGAAGCGCAATAGCAGAAAAAAGACCCAAGTGGTCTATCAAGTCCACCATTTTTTTTTTATTTATATGTTTGGTTGTTTTTGTTTTTTTTTACTTTTCAAGTTTTTTTAAGTTACTGTGGAAAGTAATTTCCTAATTTTACAATATATTTATAGCTAAAACTTTTTATTTTTTCAGTTTTTAATAGAGAAGGAAAGGGTTGTAACCCCTGTCAAATGTCATTGCTGCCTGTGTCTCAGATAATTATCGCAGATTGACCATCTTTATTTATCTTGGTGACGCCAAGGGTACATTTTCCAACAGGGGCACTTGTTCCGGAGACAACTCCTTGGAATTCCCCTCATTTTGGAGAGATCTCCTCTCACTTACCCTGTGTTCACATAGTGCGGTGTGGTAAATCCCATGTGATTCTCGCAGGAACCGCACCGCATTCCTATACAAATCACCAAAAAAAAAATGTGTGCGGTGCGATTGGAGCCATACATTTTGTATGGCTCTAATCGCACCGCACCCAGACCAAAAATGTGCAAGACCCTTTTTTTGGTCGGCACTAGAATCGGATCGCATGGGTATTCACACCTATGAAATCCGATTCTGCACATCGCACTGCGTTTTGCGGACCACTTTCGGGATGTTAACTTAACATACACATCCGCAGCGGTTCGCATCAACGGGGTGCGATTCTGATGCAGTACGGAATTTGCACAGAAAACGCTGCAAATTCCGCACCACATCAGTGTGAACCCGAACTAAATGTTGCATTTCCAGGAAGGGAAGTGAAGTGAAGGAAAATCTCTCCAAATGAATTACAGCAGCAAAAAAACATTAACAGGTGTTTTTAATCCCTCTCTATACTACTAAAAAAGTTTTTTTGTCCTATAAATACACATTTAGTTACATTCAAACCTTCTATGTGCCATTTAACATACCAAAAATATATTGGTTATACAGACACTAGCAGCACAGTGGCTAAATGGTTAGCACTTCCGCCTGGCAACATTATGCTCATTGGTTCGAATTCCAACAATGGCACCACCTGCCTGGAGTTTGTATGTTCTCCCTGTGCCTGCATGGGTTTCCTCCGGGTACTTCAATTTCCTCCCACACTCCAAAGACATGCTGATAGGTGAATTTGTTCCTGTCTAAATTGTCCCTAGTATGTGTATGTATGACTGTGAGTTAGGGACCTTAGATTGTACACCCCTTGAGGGTTAGTGACTGATGTGACTGTACAATATATGTAAAGTGCTGCGTAAATTGACAGCGCTATATAAGTACCTGAAATAAATAAATAACTGTCTGCAGAGTCAATAGCTAAGGACCGCCAAACTTTGTGTGGCCTTCAGATTAGCACAACAAACAGTGCATACAGAGCTTCATGGAATGGGTTTCCATGGTCGATTAGCTGCATCCAAGCCTTATATCACCAAGTGCAAAGCAAAGCGTTGGATGTAATGGTGTAAAGCACTCCACCACTGGACTCTAGAGCAATGGAAACGTGTTATATGGAGTGATGAATTATGCTTCTCTATCTAGCAATTCGATGGATGTGTCTGGGTTTGGCAGTTGCCAAGAGAACGGTACTTGCCTGATGAAGGAAATTAATTAACCAAATTTATCATTCGGCATTTATATTGATGGCGAGCTTGCAAAATATTTGGTTTTTATGAATAATCATAATTAATATTAATATGTGTGAATGGTCTTTGACAAATGGTAGTATTACAATTCTTCAGTTATAGCTGAGACCGAAAAATATAAGTTAGTTAAGCTGAGACTAGCTAAACCAGCTGATAGCTGAGTATTCTATATTAAGGCATAGCTGGTTAGAAGTCTCTAGTAAATGTCGAGTATTAGAAGTGTACATAATGTATTTTAATGGTATCTGTGTGTATTTAGTATGATTTATAAGTTGCTAATATTGATACATATAGATTAGTGACTATACATTGATATGTTGTAAAGATACGGTCATTAAATTTATATTATCATTTAAATATGATAGTTGAGGTTACATCATCAACATATGTACCTGTCCATCAAAAATATCATGTGTGTGGCGTCCCCTCCATTCTATGAAATTGCTCTGCTAAGCAGTACTGATTTCCATACAAGGTCTTAAGAATCCCAAGCTATGATGTGTACTTGCTTCATAAAAGACCATGAGACAACGGACACAAGGACATTTATACACAATCACACACAAACACACACACGTCTGAGAACATTCTGAAAAGCTGGAACTGGTGCTTCAAGACAAGAATAGTCACTTCCGTCTACTTCCGGCTTCTTCCCAAAGACTCGAGAAGGACAAGAGGAACATGGAAGGTGCACATGGTCAGACAGCCATGACAATAATGGTGACTTATCTTTAAACTTCTGCTTGATATTTCTAGTTTTATCTACATGGAACTGTTCATGATACGCTTTATTTTTTATCACACAATGGCTTAAAATAACAATGTAAAGTGTGATTTTATTCTAAGTGCCTGACCTCACAAATGAGCTTCTGGAAGAATGGTCAAACATTCCCATAGACACACTCCTAAACCTTGTGGACAGCCTTCCCAGAAGAGTTATAAGAAAACAAATAGCTACTCAAATAGCTTACATCTATATCCCATTCCCGGGACCCGGGCACTACCAGAGATTACCAGCCTTTGCACTGGCCTTTTTAAGGACACCATCCAATGCCTATATACCCCTTTTTCACTTGTGAGTAGCTATTTGGCTATATTCCAAATAAACTTGTAATACATACTACACTTAGGTTTGCTCCCCCTTGTGTTTTCTTATATTTCCACAGAGCCTGCTTCACTCGATGGGGAGCTGCTATCTTTAGTGCTTAATCATGGACTATATGGACTTGCTTTTAATCCATGTTTTTAACCATTAATACTTGTGTTACACTGTTGCTGTGCCATTGTCCTATCTCAGAGCCAATTGTTCACATTGTTTCCCAGAAGAGTTGAAGCTGTTATAGGGTACAAAGGGTGGGCCAACTCAATATGGAACTGGGATGCCATTAAAGTTCATGTGCATGTAATAGCAGGCATCCCAATACTTTTGGCAATATATATATATATATATATATATATATATATATATATATATACATACATACACACACATATACACACACACACACGCATACACACATATACTTTGATTTTTGCTACAACTGTATTTTTGAATTATTTTTTTCAAGGGAAAAAATGAACTCTTGTTCTGCTGTGTCCGGGAGGAGTCAGAGGAAGATCCACAGCATGAGGCTGGGGAATACAGGCATCTGACACTTTTGGAGGTGTCAAATACCAAAAAGAGTCTGATGGAGGCTGCTGAGAACAGAGGAAATACAAGAGACATTTTGGAATTGATTTACTTAAAGAGGAACTTCAGCCTTCACACCAGTATTTTTACCCTGCTTACCTGATGCTGTAAAGATAAGTAAAGTTAAAGATACTCACCCAGCCAGTGGATCCAGTATTGGTTTGCTGAGATTCTCTTCTTTGCAACCGACACATAGGTCCCATACCACCATATTGCCTTGGGACAGTTGCAGGTGCTTCCAAGTTCAAGCACTGCTAGGTCCGCCCCCTTTAGTGAATGGAACTAGTATAGTGCTCCCAATGCCTCCTGGGATATGCCTAGGTGAATGAAGGAGGATGGTGGGCAGGCCAAGGCCTTTTGTAGAAAAAAAGAAAGGTAAACAAAGACTGATATCTGTGTTGCAGAGGGGGAATGAAATGGAGGAGGATGAAAGTACTGTGAAAGGGGCGAAGATCTACTTTAAGACAAAATAAACTGTTCACTTTGAAAAGGGAAGTTGCATGTTCCATGGTGATTTTCCCCAGAGCTTAAAGCGGGATTCCAGTAAAAAAAAAGAAAAGTTAGCGGCCACAAAAACTGTAGCTGCTGACTTTTAAAAAATGGACACTTACCTGTCCCTCAATTCTGCGGTATGTCCCCTGAAGCCCGTTTGACCGGCTGCCCTGTGCTATAGGTGTCGGCATCTTCAGTGTGGGCACTGGCTGTGACAGCTTGAGACTTCACAGCCGAGTGCTCACTGCGCATAAGCGAGTGGCGCTGAGTTTTGTGAATGGTCCCATAGTCTTCTGGAACTGTCATGTGTCCCAGAAACTACGGGGGGGGGGGAAGATACAACTTCTGCTTCCGATCGCCTAGGTGAGCACAGCAGAAGTGGGAGTGGGTACCTGTCAATTTTTGGTACCCGCCCCCCCACACTCCCCAAAAGTACCAATCCCAAGCGAGGGATTAGTCTTTAAAGCAGAACTTCCCCTTTTGGGTAGAGCTCCGCTTTAATGAATGAGGTGAAGCTCTGACAAGTTCCATCATATAATTAGGATTGAACAAGAACACCTTTTTATTTTCCTGGCACCTTACTTGACATTCTTTGCAAAGTGAGAGTCCACAGCATTCACTAGGCTCCCTCATGCAAAGTGAACATCCTATTTTCCTTTAGTAAATCAACTCCATTGACAGGATAGAAAGTAATAAAATAGGGTGACATTTGATTTTCACACAGTGGTTCTCCTTTCCCTTCACACAATGACCTGCTATGTCTGTGCAGGAAGACGCAGACACCCACAAAGTTGCTTAGAACACATCTAACAAACAGATTATATCTTCCCTAAATGCTATTATTATTCCAAAAACACTGATATATCAGCATCGAATGTTGTGGAAAGAGTGCAACGTTTGTTACAAACAGCCTCTTGTGGAAAGCCTTTGAGTTCAGAGCTGTATGTGTTTATTAGATTGGACTGTGTGTAAGAGTCCTGGCTTGTGTCTGACTTCAGAATGTGTTTTTTAGGTCATTTCAAGTCTGACTACTTTATTTTCTAAAGAGCTGACAGCAAACACAGCGATTTAATTTATGTTAAAATGAACATTTTATAAAAAGGAATACCCCTCAAAACTTTTATTTCTGCTGTGCCCTTGCAGACAGTAGTAAAGTATTGTAATTTTGAAAAGTTGAATTGTTCCTAAATTTTTGGCTGAACTCATTTTAAAGGCTCATGTAGACATATAAATGCAAGCATTTGCTCTTGGGCACAAGACACTTGCTTGACACTTAATTATCTCATAGAACATAAATGTCTGATGTGTTGCTTTTAAATCCATCACTCTTGCCGGCTCTAACAGAGATGAACACCCGCCTGCCTGACAGTGTTCTTTTCTGAATGGAGCGCAGCTTTGTAGGCTTATCTGAGCACAGCTCACTGATACTGTATGGACTTTTATTTCATGGGCTCACAAAGACTATAGCTATAGTTTATAGTGCTTCCTATCATCTACTAAAATCAGTACATATCAGCTTAGTATAACAGACAAGTTATACAGAAATAAGCTAATTCCCCATGGTATTACATAGTTAGTTTGGCTGAAAAAAAAAACAAAAGTCCATCCAGTTCAACCATTAAAAAAAAAAAAAAAGTTATAATCCTACACCAACAATTGATCAAGAGGAAGACAAAAAACCCAGCAAAGTATGATCCAATTTGCTCCTGCAGGGGAAAAAAATTCCTTCCTGTTCCCTTAGAGGCAATCGGATATTCCCTGGATCAACCTTACCTATAAATGTTAGTATCCAGTTATATTCTGTGTATCTAGGAAAGAATCCAGGACTTTTTTTTAAAGCAATCCACTGAGCTGGCCAGAACCAACTCTTGGGGGAGTATATTCCACATTTTCACACCTCTTACTGTGAAGAAACCTGTGTTTGGAGCAGGGGCGGACTGACAACTCATGGGGCCCCCGGGCAATAGGGGATCATGGGGCCCCTGTGTCCTTGCCCAAACTCAAAAAAGCCTATGAAAAAGGTACCAGGGGCATCTCATGGGGCCCCCTACTGACCCCGGGCCCTCGGGCAGTGCCCGAGTTTCCAAATGGTCTGTCCACCCCTGTTGCATGCTATTAAGTGTCAGGGCTCTGTCTTCTCTGTCTGACCCTGGCTTGGCTAACGGATATTCCCACCTGCTCTCCTGATCTGACCCCAGCTTGGCTAATAGATATTCTCACTCGTTCTCCTGTGTATGACCCTGGCTATCCTATTGACTACATCATCTTCAATCTCCACCTGGCATCTGACTTTGGCTTTGAACAGACTACCCTGAAGGCCTGCATACCTCTCACGGGTGCCACCTGTCTGCAGACACCATTCCAGTGCATCAGCTGTGCTCCTGGGTGTACCTCTGACAAGCACTCCTACAGGTGACCCGTGCTACTTTAGGCCTGACTCCTTCTGTCCCATATCCACGGGAGTCTGGAACTTAGCCGTAAGGGAAGACCTCTCTCCATTGGCCTCTAACACCAGGTACGTGATATTAAGCTTATAATCAACCAGAACTCCAGATCCTTCTACACCATTGACTCCCCCAGTTGTACCCCCCCTAGTATTTATGATGCATGCATATTCTTAGCCTCCAAGTGCATAACCTTACATTTATCAACATTAAGCCTCATTTGCCACATAGTTGCCCAATTAAACAGTGCATTGGAGGTTGGCTTGTAAGATGGAGACATCCTGTAAGGACGTTATTCCACTGCACAGCTTGGTGTCATCTGCAAAGACTGAAATGTTATTTTTACTCATAGACCCTATATCGTTTATAAATGTATTAAAAAGTAAGGGTCCTAATACTGAACCTTGGGGAACACCACTGACAAGCCTTGACCATTTAGAGTATGAATCATTAACCACTACTCTCTGAATTTGATCTTTTAGCCAGTTTTCTATCCATTTACATACATATTTTGTCAAGCTTGTAGACTTTACCTTACACTTTAGCCATGTATGTGGAACTGTGTCAAATGCTTTTGCAAAATAAAAGTATACCACGTCCACCGCCACTCCTCTATCCAAGATTTTACTTACCTCCTTATAAAAAGAAATCAGATTTGTCCATTGCTGAACATATTTTTTTCCCGCAAGAACTCATCTATGTGGTCTTTTATTAAACTCTCCAGTATCTTCCCAACTATAGAAGTTAAACTAACAGGTCTATAATTACTTGGTAAAGATTTTGACCCCTTTTTAAATATTGACACCACATTGGCCTTACGCCAATCCAGTGGTACTATGCCAGTCCTTAAAGAGTCCCTAAAAATTAGAAACAATGGCTTTGGAATGACAGAGCTCAATTCTTTAAGGTCCAGTGGGTGTATGCCCTCTGGTCCAGGTGCCCTATTCACCTTTATTCTGTCCAAATATTTTTGGATCATATCAATTGTGAGCCAATGTGGATCATCTGGAGCTGTGTCAATACCATGCCCATTATAGACAAGAGCTCTCCCATGCTCCTTTGTATACACAGAGCTGAAGACGGTATTTAATAAATTTGCTCTTTGTCCCCAGTCACCCACTCTAGATTATTTTGTAAAGGGCTTACATGCTTGGATCAAACCTTTTTACTATTAATATATTTGAAGAATTTTGAGGGATTTGTCCTGCTATCTTTTGCAATCTGTCATTCATTTTCAATTTTTGCAACCTTTATTGCATATTTGGTTATATTCTTAGTAATGTTTAAACGATGATAGAGTTCCTTCATTTTTATATTTAATAAAATCTCTTTTCTTATTATCTATGGCTTTAACTTTTTTTTAGCCTTTTAAACTTGTTGCCCATGGGAATATATTTTGCAGCATGTTCACATACAGGATTTTTTAATGACTCCCATTTCTGTGTTGTGTTCATTGATGCCAATATTTCCTCCCAGTCTAAGTCGTTAAGAGCAGATCTCAGCCTTGCAAAATTTGTTCTCTTAAAATTGAGCGTTTTTATTTTTCCCGTATTGTCTTGCTGTTTACAGCTAACCAGAACATGATTTAAATTATTGTCACTGCTACCCAGATGTTCTTTTATATGGACATTCGTAATAAGTTCTGCATGGTTTGAGATTACCAGGTCCAGCAGAGCATCATTCCTAATTGGGGCCTCTATGAACTGTACCATAAAATTGTCCAGTAGTAGGTTTAAATATGTTTGCCCTTTAACTGTTCATGCAGTACCATTACTCCAGTCAATTTCTGGGTAGTTAAAATCCCCCATTATTATCACTGTCCCAGCCCTTTCGATCTGTGCAAGGAGCTGAGTCTCCACCTCCTCATTAACACTGGGATGCCTTTAACCTCCCTAACGATATTCCCGAGTGTAGCTCGGGGTAAAATGTCTATACCAAAAGCGGTAATCCCGAGCTACACTCGGGCTTACCATGCAGCGCTGCATAGGAAGTCCCTGCAGCACTTACCTTGTCCTTGGCTCCCGCGATGTGTCCCCTGCAGCATCCCCGGCCATCTCCTCCGTCTGATGTCGGCATCCGGCTCCTGTGTTCCGGTCCCCGTGACGTCGGGACGTGCGGGTGCCGCCGGCGGCGGGAAATTTGAAAATGTAAAAAAAATGTCATTTTTTTCAAAACGATTTTACATAGTAAAACATTGCTGTTTCAACCCATTTCACATACATTTTGTCCCTAGTGCTTTGTCCTGTCCCGTCTGCGTTTTGATTGTTCTTTCTGCCTGGAAACGTAGAAAAGTCCATGGCGTCCAAAAAGTGTCCCTTTAGGTCAAAAGCGGGTTTAGACCAGCTAGAGAACAGCGATAGTAAATCAGAACCACTTGCAGAATTGAGTGATGATTCGTGGAGAAATTCGTCATCAGACACTGAAAAAAATTTTGCGACTTTGCTCAGCGATGTGCAAACTTGGCGCTATATTTCAAATGTCAGTGTTTTTGGTTTGATTATATTATTGAATTAAATGTATGATTTGGAATCTTGTTCAGACAGATTTCAGTGAGTTATTCCTAAAAATTACAGCCTACAATAAAAAAACTACATATTTCCATGCAAAATAATTGTACCGCTTTCAGCACCAAAAATATGAAATAATCATACCGCTAGGGAGGTTAACAAACTCCAATGATTACCTTTTTAATACGCACCCCCATGTGCAGTTCCACCCATAATGCTTCAGCCTCATCACACTCTGCCTCATCACACTCTGCATCAACTAGGTCCTCTTTCACACTCACTCTTAGATCACTTCTCATATAGAGACAGACACCACCACCTCTTCTATTTACCCTGTCTCTCCAAAAGAGAACATAGCCAGGTATATTAATGGCCCAGTCATGTGGAGAATGAAGCCAAGATTCAGCAATACCAATTAAATCATAGTTCTGTTCATGCACCAAAGCTTCCAACTCACCTATTTTGCTTGGCAGACTTCTGATCTTCCTACCGGATAAT
This sequence comes from Staurois parvus, assembly GCF_062004578.1. Lineage (NCBI taxonomy): Eukaryota > Metazoa > Chordata > Amphibia > Anura > Ranidae > Staurois > Staurois parvus. The sequence continues at coordinate 2,904,616 of NW_028317874.1, forward strand.
CCTGATTAGCCCATCTGTCCTCCACATCAATCCCATTAGCTACCTGCTCAGAGAGCAGAAGACTGCTTTCAAGGTTGTTGGCTCTGTCTAGTGTTGCAACTTACTCCTCCAGATTTCTGACATGAGTTTCCAGGAGGACAACCCGCTCACATCTGCCGCAGCGGTATCCATCCTGGATCTGTTGCTCCATTATTGCATACATGCGGCACACTGTACTGCACAAAACTTTCCACCCTTCTAGCACACATTATCCCAGTTAAAATATTAACAGGAAATATCAGTTGTCACTTACAGGTTAGTAGACTCCTGTTATAATCTCCTGTTTTCCACTCTGATTTTTTAACTCCACTTATCAAAATGTCCACTTGGTCAAAAGGTCCAGCAAGCAAAATACAGGCAAGCTCAGAGTGAGCTCTAGAGCAAGTTATATAGTACCCGTATCACATGTGACCAATTAACCCCTCCCCTTAATTAGCAGACTGAAGGAAGGCAAGGAAATTAAGAAAAAAATGCTATTTAAAAACTGACAGAAAAAAGGTATTTAAAAAAGGAAAAGCTTTTAGCAAGACGCAAAGAAGAAAATAAAACAACTACAAGCACCAGCAGTCAAAAGTAAAACTTTTTCACTCTCCACTTAAATTTCCCACTCTTTTTAGCTATCAGCCAGCAAAAAAATGCCAGACAGTGCTGGTTTCACAGTTGATATATTTTTTCTAATATTCTACTTTCGGTTTGTATACTAATTTAGTTTTGATGCCCATCTTGATATGTAATACCCTCTAAGTTAGCTAGATGGTTTTTTTGCCAGTCAGAGGCTAAGTAGCAGCCTGGGATGAGTCAGGACAGGGTAGGGAGTTCACCTCAGGACAGGTTAGGGAGGTTCTGAACGTCAGAGCTTCTAGAGTCTCCCACCTTTCCAGAAATCTGGGAGATTTCTGGAGGAGGGATGGAGGAGGGATGGAGGAGGGGAGGAAGTTTGGATCTGCATACTTGAGGGACCTTGGCCAATCCCCTAGCAGGAGTCTGGGCATGGTGACCAAGGTAATCCTTAAGTTTCACAGAGACTGGGAGAAGTGAGGGGAGTGTTGGGTGGAAGATGGAATGAGAGGCTGGAGTGTGGAGCCTGGGAGGGGGCCCAGGGAAGTGGCCTGCCTACAGGCAGGTGCTGGAGAAGAGGATCTCTACTATACCACCATCTCCAAGGGAGGACATCCTGAGCAGCTGGGAAGAAACTAGCCCAGTAAATGGCCTGAAGGCAGCCACCAACCCATTAAGCTATCAGGAGAGGACAGTGTGAGTACTCTTACACACCCTGGGCTGGATAAGGGGAGAGGGCAGTCAGGTGGAAAACCCAACTAGCTTCTCATCCAGGGCTGCTCTGTTGAGTTGGCAATTTCTGGGCCCCTTGCTCAGGGAATACCCTTAGTACACCTGGATAAAGAGGAGGAATCATCTGGTGTCTGAGGAAGTACACCAGAGAGCTGGAATGCTCTGAAAGGAGAGTCTAAATTTTTTTTTCTGTCCACATCTGTGCATATTTGCTATGGAGTTTGTCTTCAAGTTTGCAGTTTCCTTGGGAATCCCATCCAAGTTCTAAACCCCTTAATAGAATCACAAAACCAAGCTCAAGGACTGCTTACTGACTGAGTACAAAGTGTGGAAAAAAAATGCGTGCTGTCTAGTTGTGCAGAGCTTTGGGGGATCTAAAACTCAGCGAATCCTAAGGGGGTAGTGCTACATTTACACATGTTTTGGGCTTTAAAATAAGTCTGTGGTTCCATATATTGAAGTATTTACACAGTATATTCTAACACCGAGTACTCAAGGTTTCAATTGAAACTTAGCTGAAAGTGTTACTTTGTTATCCCCCCATGTTAAACATGTATTTTTTACATTTCTACTTACCCTGTCTATGCTCCAATGACGTCCCTGGATTCTTCCATGGTCCGGCCATGTCATTCTGCTCATTTTCTATGAGCCCAATTTGTCATTTATATGCCCCCTATGGGCACACCATAATGAAGGCTGCGCTTACAGTACTCCAGGATTGAGCAACGCTCACACACCATTGCATAAGTGCCGCTCAGTCCTGTTTGGCATATAGGGTTTTTCTAAATAAAAAAAAAACTAGGTGGTGGGGGCTTCGTTGGGTGGGGAAAGGGGGTCAATTATATCATGGAGCTTTACTTCAATGACCTCTGTAGTTGCAGGCACAGTGGAGCAAAATTATCCTCAGAATTCAGAGCAGAAGCCCTAACGTAATTGTTTCAGTAGCTCATCTCACCTTGCTCCCTCTCCCAGGGCTTTTGATATCTTGTTTACACAGTTGCTGATTTTGTCTTAATATCAGAACCCTGTAATGCCCTGTACAGAAAATCTCGGACTGAAATGGCTCGAAGCAGCACAGGAGGCAAATCAGCTGTGCCAGAGTGCACGTGTTAACAAGACACATTAGGGGTTTATTTACTAAAGCTGGAGAGTCCAAAATCAGACTCACTTCTGCATAGAAACCAATCAGCTTCCAGGTTTCATTGCCAAAGCTTCATTGAACAAGCTGAGGTTAGAAGCTGATTGGTTTCTATGCAGAAGGGAGTCTGATTTTGGACTCTCCAGCTTTAGTAAATAAACCCCATACTGACAGGATCAGGGAGCAGGGAAATGAACATATTGTTCATTGTCAAGTTACAGACTGGAGGCAAAGAAGTGACCAGGCTGTATTACAGTAGTATTATATTAGAGAAAATGGGGTCACCAACCTGGATCTTAAGTTTGGCAGGGCTAAATATCAGATTATAACCAGAAATACAAATTCTTAAGAGTCCCTACAAATACCTTGGAGTAAAACTTTACTCTGTCAAACTGCAATATTTGCTTTCTGGTACTCTGGTGCACTGCAAATCTGATTCTATGTAAGTGGATTTTAATGTTTTTATTAAAGCTAGTTTTATAGTTTTATATTATGTGGCACTTTCTCCCTCTTCGCTTTCAAGAAACATTGGATTTCCTATTGAGAGAGCTGGGATTTGTCTGGGAGTCTTTTTATCACCTTGCTCATGGAAAATGATGAATTATCCAAGGAGAGAGCTGTGATCCAGAGGCGCTATTTCATGTGGAGGTGGATAACACAATTACAGTTAGATTTTGATTGTTTGGACACTTTGACACTTATTGCAATATATGTGGATGTGCTTTATTGTTTGAAGTTATTTGATTAGGATTCATATAACAGATTCACTAAAGCAGATCACATGCAGTACTTAGGTGTCCTGACATTTTCCCTAAATATCTCATGCGATTCTGTAATTGTCAATTCGCTATGCTGTTTTGTGTTATTTACTGCAAACACACAAAACGCTTGGATAATACCACATAAAACAGCATTGAATTTGATGTGTAAAAGGAAATAAATAAATGCATGCTGTAATTAAGTAGTGGTCCAGGCATGCAATAGTTATGGAATGTGTATGATTTTAGCAGACTGTTAAGAGGTGGGCGGCTGCCACAAATGTAAATAAAAGAATTGCCTGTATTTAAAAAATAAGAAAAAAAAAAAAAACTGTGTGGAGTCCCCCCAATCCATAATCAGGCCCTTCGTGTCTGGTATGGATTTTAACTGAAACCCCACACCTAAATTAAAGAAAAAGAAAATGGCATGGGGTCCCCCCCCCAAAATCCATACCAGACCCTTATCCAAGCATGCAGCCTGGCTTGTCAGGAAAGCAAGTGCCCCCTCCTGACAAATACCAGGCCACATGCACCCAAAACACCTTGTCCCCATATTGCTGGAGACAAAGGCCTCTTCCCCACAACCCCGCGCAGTGATTGTGGGGCTCAGCGGGCAGGGAGCTTATCGGAATCTGGAAGATCCCCAGATCCCAGCCCCCCATGTGAATGAATAAGGGTACACTGTACCCCTACTCATTTACCAAATAAAGTGTTAAAAGTGAGTAAAAACACAGAGACGGTTTTTGACAACTCCTTTACTCAAACCAAAAAAACCCCCAAAAAATGTCCCTTTAAAATAGATCCAACGTCAGTCACGATGAACACTGGCCTCAGACTCAAACAAAATAAAGAGGTCCCTACCCGATGCTGGCTCCCATCGTCTGACAGCTCCGCTACCTCTTGCTGCTAAATAAATTAAGAGATAGGGCCACCTCCTCTTGTTGGGTCCCTATCTGTGCTCCTGTCTCCTCTCCACCCTTACCAAGTGTCCCCATAGAAAGCTGCTGTCTATGAGAGCACTTGTTCAGACTCACTCTGGCCCTTCCTTTGACAGACAGAGCAGCTCAGCTCCCTCATCACAGAATTTGGATCCCACTGCTATCAACCTGCACTGTGAGGAGGGAGACAGCTGCTGTTCTAGGGCACAGCACTGGATTGAGAACAGGCTCAAGTATAAGGGAGGTGAGGGGGGAGATTCTGTGACAAAAAAGTTTTTTTACCTTAATGCATAGAATGCATTAACATTAAGTGTGCTTAGGTTTTAGAACCACTTCAACTGACTGAGATTTATCATTTAGTCATTTATGTTAAAGGTAGGGAACATTTTTTAAGCACTACCCAATTCTTTATCTAATATTTGCTGTTTTTTTTCATTGAGTGTGAGTGGCTAAAAGTTATGTTTCTGAGCATGAAAGGCTCCTTTTGTCATAGGTACCGGTATTTGATAAAGAGTGTATTTTGTAGCTTTTTCCAAATACCCCTGGTGGATCATATATACATATAGTAGCTTTATTCCAAAAACGGAATATTTACCAAACCATCCCTCACATGTTTCAATAGCTAAAATGTATACTCAGCTCTGACTTACTAGTTCAGAATCTAAACTATTATAATCAATTTTTAAACAAACAGAAGCACTCAATGAACTAGCATTCGTTCCTCCTTAGGTGCACTTAGTACTGGTGGAAGACCTTTGTTCCAGACTCTGGACATACTTTGCTGATGTTATTTCAACATGTTTTTAGATTTTCCTATTGGCTGTACAATTAGAGAAGAGTGTTTTAAGCCTACATTTATAACTTCTTAATCTAGTTATTGTCCTCTGCATTTAATTTCTTATATTCTTACACAAACTCCTTTACTCAAGGATATTAGGGAAAGTGCACATCAGTGGTTTTGCTGTTTGTGTCATCTTTCTCTCAGATACTTAGTACATGGCTAAAAATATAAAAGAAATTGATCCCTAAGACAGCTGAAATCAGAGCTCCGTCAATGTGTACTGACAGCAGCAACCACTATAGAGATCAGTGATAGCTACAATGGCTCAAATCCAATATCTAGAGGGACTGCATTAAAGCTGTGTTCCGTGGTAGAAGTCATCATATCCAAAGAAGTCAGTGAGAGCCTTGTGAATAATGTACCTTTCAAGAGCAGATATGATTGAGGGAATATGAAGAGATTTGCATATTTTCTCTTTCATCTTTTGAATTTTGAATCGGTAAGTTTGGTCACAAGTTTGTAGAAATGTTTGCAAAAATAGTCCAAAAATGTTCTGCATTAACAATATTATTTTCTTCACTTTAAAAAAAAAAAAAAAAAAAAACCACCACATCTCCAGCTAGCAACACAGAATTCTATAGGCCCCTTTCACATGACAAAGGGTGTAAAAAATAAGTTGAGCTGCCATTTTACCTCCCCCCATGACTGCCCACCTAAAACCTTAGATGGCCAGGTAAGTTTGTATGTTTGTTGCTGTAGCAATTGTTTGCTTTGCTGCTGAGGCAAATTTAACTCAGCATGTCCAGTTTGACAGGTAGATTTGAAGCCAGTGAAACTGGACCACAAAACCCAAGTCAAATGCTTGGCTCACTGTTGCGGTGCAGTAGGTTACTGCAAAATCCCCTTTTAGCTGGAAAAAAAAACTATCAAAAAACAAAAAGGAATTTAGGAAGCAGAGGTATGAACTTCTAACTGTTAATAAATGTTTTAATGTAATTATAAAGATAATGCACAAAATTAATTTAGACATGAGGACACGCAGCAGCAGTGATAATAGCATAATTCATAGCAATGTACTACAAAGGGTTAGTCACTGGTCAGTATCTGTAAGACAGAATCAGACAAATAGTATCAAACACAAAATATACAGAATCAAGAACTCTCAGACATAGCTCATATGGAAGAAACAAGTCAGAGGAGAATGTAGATAACTTGTGACTGCGTGGGTTTCTTCTGATGACTCCGGTTTCCTCCCACACTCCAAAGACATGCTGATAGGTTAATTGGCTCCTGTATAAATTGGCCCTAGTATGTATATGTATGAATGTAAGTTAGGGACTTAGATTGTATGCTCCGTGAGGGTTAGGGACTGATATGAATGTACAATGTATACATGTGAAGCGCTGCATAAATTGATGGGGCTATATAAGTACCTGTAATAGATAAATAAATAAATATGCACCTGAATTGAAATAGTGTTTTGCAATGAGCAAGTTGAAAAAAAAATTTGAAAAAGCTGTCATTTTCATCTTCTGTACACAGGGATGCTTTAACACCCACAAGCAGCATTTATCTCAGTGTGCTATAAAGGATAATCACATTTATATGTCAAAAATCCAAATGAAAAGGAAACTGCTATTTTTACTTGGTTCATTCAAACCTGGGCCTATACTAATATTCGTTCTATAGCATACAAGACTGGAATAAAATCGGGTGCAAACAGGTAAAACAGTGTAGCAAAAGCTGCATAAACAAGCCAGCACCTGAAATATTCAGTTCAACAACATTTTAGAATTAATCAACCATAGGGATGCAAGAGATGCCTTATCTGATGTATCATAACAGAGGACTTTGCTATAAACAAGCCTTCACCTGTAATATTCATTTCAAGAACATTTTAGAAATAATCACTATCATAGGGATGCAAGAGATGCCTTATCTGATGTACCAAAACAGAGTCCCTAGCCCTGAAGGACAGCATATGTTTAAACACACTCTACCTTTACCACCTGATCTGATGCTGTGCCTGCATAACTCCTCATTTAGCTTTCAGATTGTCCCAGGTAAGCCTAAATTGGCACACAATTGTAACACAAATACCTACTTTCCTACTGGAAAGTTGATGCTTGGCTATTGCCTTCTGATTGAGCAGTCAAGGTGATAGCCAGCTCCATTGAGTAATCATGAGTCACAGGAGGTGGGGACAAGACAGAACCAGTGGCTGAATTCATAATGGAGATCACTATTTTTGTACTAGTTATGAGTTTTGGAGTCCCTGGAGTGTTCTTGAAGTTAACTAAGGAGATGTGCAGGAACCTCTGGGCAGATATGGTTTACATGTGAGTATTTGCATGCTGCATTTCTCAGTATAATATACTGATATGCAAATAAAATGAAAAGATTTGAATGATCCAGTCACACACCAGAAGGCTGTTACACACTTTAGGGCTTCCTGGCCATGTTTCTTCATCAAGTGGTGCAGGAAAAAACATACTGCATTTTCCCTCGCAGGGGCTAGTTCCAGTTTCACACAACAATAAAATCACATTTAGCCTCCCAGCTTGCTTCTCACCCACCTTAGGTTCTACATATCACTAAAATAGAGACCTGTCTGTTCAGGCCAGCAGACCTAGATACTCAAAAACATCTCTAGTCCCCCTTGTGTTGATGCATCAGAAGCAGAGCTGGCATGAGTACAATAGCTCTGGTCTGAACACCCTTTAACAGGTAGTCTGCTTCAATCTCTGCACTGGTTCTTCACAGGAGCCTTGACTGATAGCATTTTCTCTTTTGTATACATAACCAATCCAAAAAATGTGTGCAGGTGATGTTAATAGTGAACGTTCAACTCCTTTTGAAATCAAATGGAATGCTTATGTAGCTCTCATTCCCGCAGGAGCTGCTGGATCTGATGGGTTCTCAATTCTGCTACAACACTTAAGCTGCTCGGACCCCACTGACACACCTGTGTAGCTTGACCACTCTATAACAATGCACAGAAAATAGGCCACAAGCAACAGGATGGTAGACCGAAAGGATGTATTATGGCAAGGCAGTTAAATAATGCATGAAACAGGTTTAAAGCTGTTGTACCAGATACTGTGAACACTAAACCATAAGTAGGCAATCAACTGAACTGTAGTGATGCTAAACCAGTGGTCGGCAAGCCGCGGCTGTTTGCACACTTTAATGCGGCTCTTCTGTGTGCCGGGCGCCCGCTCCCCTCCCTCCTCTCGGGCGGCCGCCCCAAAAGTCAGGACTCTGCAGCTAGCCCAGCAGTGGGCAAACTACGGCCCGGCGGACCTTTTAATCCGGCCCGCAGAGCGTGGCAAACATTGGCTGTCAGGATGTAGGCGGGGCAGCGTGACAAACTCCTCTCACAGTCCGCCCTGAAGACCGGAACGGCGCGGGAACACGGCGAGAGGAACGCGCGGAGCAAAGGTAAGTGAATTGACACAATATGGGGGATGATTACTATATGGGGGATGAATTACTATGGGGGAAGAATTACTATATGGGGGAAGAATTACTATATGGGGGATGAATTACTATATGGGGGATGAATTACTATATGGGGGATGTATTTTCAGTTTTAAAAATGTGGCTCTCAAAATAAATTTCAATCGTGGTTTTGGCGAGATTTGGCTCAGTTGAAAAAAAAGGTTGCCCACCACTGTGCTAAACCAAATTATACCTGATATAAACAGGGTTAAACGTATTGGTATCAAATAACCCAAAAAATAAAAGCTCCTTGTGTGCACACTACACATACAGCCACAATACAGGGTGGATGTATGCACTCCCCTACAAGTAGCTGGTGCCGAATTGTCAGTATTACGTAACTGTCGTTGGGACCCTTCTGTAATGTGGTGCATGCATTTTAAGAGTGTGCTACAGATGGTTGATGAGTTGCTAAACTAGGAGCAGTCTCTACTGGATTAACTGTGTCAATGTTGAGATAAGCACAGATGGTTCAGTCTACCCCTCCCGGTACACAGGAATCCGTTCCAGATCACTTGGAGGTCTGCTGTCCTCTAGTACCCAAGACCTAGTGACTCAGTCCTCCTGAACAGATCCTCACAAGGCTCAGTTTCTCAGCTCTGGTTCTCCCTTGCTGTAGGCACTCACGACACTAGGCCTTCCAGCTCCAGTCCTAGATCAGCAAATGATCTCTCTGCAGCTCAGGCTCTTATGGATAGAGAAAGGGCACCTAATCTCTGCACAGGCTCAGCAAAGCAACAGGTCTGCACTCTCTGTTCCTCGCACTGCTCTGAGATGGCACCCTGGTCTCCTCACTGTTCTAGAAAAGGCCACAGATCTGTGCAGTTGGGCTTTCTCTAAGAAGACTCAGATTTCTCCAGAATTGCCTGGGAAAAGTCCTCTCTTTCCTTCTCGGTTGTACAGCTCCATCAGCCTCCTTTCACTTGCATTGCACTGTGACCCTTTAATTAAACACATTTCCCAGAATCCATGGTGGCTGCTGAATAGCAAGTCCATTTGCCACTGAGTGGCTCAGATTCTCTGCTGCACAAAGATGGCAGAGCATACAGCTACACTTATATTATATGCATGTCATTGAAACTGGTATCTTAATTTACCTTTTAGAGTCCAGACACCTGTCCAAATGCTTCAGTGATAACTATTAACTCTGTAAGTAAACAGTGTTTATTTGTTTAGTAAATTAACCTCACTAAATAAAAAATTATTGTTAAAGCAAAGGGTATTTCTAACCCCATCTTGTCTATCTGCCATCCTTTCAGAGTTGCTTTGCACCACCTACCTGCATATCCCATCAGAGGAAACCACTTCAACACAGATATGGCAATTATGTTTAATGACAAACAGCAAGGTGCATCCTTATATGAGAACGTGACATCCAAACCTATATTGTAGATGCAGTATAAGGTCTGTTACAATAGCTTTACAAATGGCTTGTATTTTTATAGATGTCTCCAAAGAGATTTTATAATCAGTGTAACTAGAATCTCTGACTAAATCCATCCATGCTGAAATGGTGCGCCATTATTTATTTAGTCTGATAATACCAAAATATAGACAGCAGTAAGCAGCGGGAGTATTTTATACTTTAAATACAATTCTAATAGTTAAATTAATATGTACCCCTGCTAAGAGAACAGTCACACCTACCAGCTACTTTAATATGCATGCAATGTGTGTCTCCTTGGGCTTGCTGTTGGCATGTGATTTAATGTGGCAGTTATGAAAGCTTCTCAGGATGAGATCGATTCGCATGATAATGAAGCTTATATCGTAGTCTCCTAACTCTCAAAAGGATATACCTTGTGCTTCAGCTGCTCCTTCAACAAGTACCACTTCACAATGAACAGAAAAACACTTTTGTTGGAAATGGAGGTATGAAGGGGAGGAGAAAGTGGCTTTTTGCTGTCTGTTAATGCAGTTGTGCTACCAGTGATGAGAATGGAGCATTGATGAGAGTTAGCAGGACAGGTTCACATACAGTGATTTAGAATGGAGCCAGGCAGTGGATACATTTCACCAATTGGTCTCCCAGCTGAGTTATATGAAGTACAGTTAATGAATTCAAAACTCAAGAGTTCTCGACAGCAGTAATGGATAATATACTATAAGTAAGGATATAATTACCATCTTAATTCCAGGTGTTGCTGTTCAAGCCAGATTGTCACGAAAGAACTACTCAAGGCAACATGTAAAATAAATCAGTGAACTGCTAATGCTAATCCAGGAATAAAAATCAACTATTCTTGTTGAAGTCAAAATGCTCACTTATTTTATTTTTAGTGTTGTACAGTCCACTACCGGTCTGCTTCACCGCCTTAGTTCAAAACGTGATTTGCTAGAAGTAAACTAGTTGTGCTATTGAAACCTATGATCCAGTGGCTAACCTACCAAAAACAATGGCGGCGCCATCATTACCAGGTCAGCTAGGATGGATAACACCTAATCTGCCACAAGCTCAAAAGAGAATTCAACGTTTTTGTAATTTTTGTAACTTTTAATTACCCCATGTGGGTAAAACCTCTGTAGCAATACACATCAAACTGACCATGTGCAGTCTTACTCCACACGATGTGTCTTATCAGGAGATAAGAGGGAAACAGTGGCAGAAGAGGAAGATTAGAGAAGTCAGGATCAAGCAGAAGGAGGAGGATCAGAGAAGTCAGGATCAAACAGCCTTTTTAAAAAATGCAGAGGATTAACCCCTTAGGTTCCACAGTGAGTTGTTAAACCCACTGATTTTACTGTTGTGAGTTTAACGACACTTTAACCCCTTCCCGCCGGAGCCTCCTGGCCCTTTAAGAGTTTCAGACGCTGGGAGGCGGGGCGGGTGGGGCGTGGTTTAGGAATCATGTGACCGCCGTGACGCGTCATCACGGCGGTCACATGATCGGGAAAGGTCCCGATCGAAAGCAGACCAGGACCTTTCCATGAGTACCACACATGTGCTGAGAGCCCGCGCCCTGCGCGCTCCCAGCACACGTTTTTTGCTACATGAACACAAATGTGCGGCCGCTCGGCGTCTAGGTCCAGACGCTGGGAGGCCGCACATTTGTGTTCGGCCGGCGCAAAGGGGTTAAGAAACTAGGCCGTTACTGAACAGGTCCAATCACCCAGCCATTAAAAATAGCAGAATAAACTTTCACTACAAAATTGAGTAAGAAGATTGTGTAAGTAAGTGGGACAAACTTTTAGGTAACATACTGTATAATAACAGGAAACAAAATGGGTACGACAGACAGTAAGGACCTGTGTCAACGGGCTTTGGTCTTGTTTCGATGGCATCAGACTGATATCAGTTTGGGACCCTTTTAGGATTATTTAGAATTCATTGACAGATGAACCAGACCTGCAGTTGACCACCTTCTGAGCTGCATTTGACCTGTCTTAGGCAGGTTTTGCATCCCCATAAATATATACAAGAATACAAGCCCCTCAAGGCCACTTCAGTGAAATAATCACAGTCCTCTATTTCACTGTAAACCATCATTATTTACAGAGCTTGATAAACGAACGTTTTATTCATGGTATACTATTTTCTTTCAAATAAACTCAAAGCATTGTATTGGTGGTGCCACAGTACTCGGTATCAGAAGGCAGTACCAAATGAAAAATTTGAATGTGTGGCTCTAGGTCACAATTGTCCTAGAAACTAATTTTTAAAAGATAAAAAGGATCATGTGGAACAGTGGCTTTTTTTCCTTGTTAACATACTAAAATAAAGTATAAGTTGATATAACTATATTCATAGACAGACAATGATCTGATATTCTGGATGCAATTAAAAAGATCTGTCTATTGTTCGGTTTATATTGTATGTAGATATTATTCATCCATATTATTTAACATAAACTGACAAAAAAGATAAACCCAGCTATTTCTCAACACAATATATTGTATCCATTATAAAATATAAAATTACATTCTGCTTGATTTGTGTTAGCTGACAAATGTTTCAGATCAGTGAATGCCATCAGGATTATGAACAGCCATGTCGTATGATCATTTGTTTTAAGACAAATCTAGCCTATAGTCTTGTAGTATATTTAGCTTCTGTAGCAAGAAAAGAACATTTTTTATACCATGATGTGCAAATCTGTTTATTTCAAACTATGGTGATGAATGTCTATTAGAAAGAAATTAAATGTGGAAAATCTGACTGTCTTAAAAAGTGAAGCTCTAAAATTTCAGATCTTATTTGGTGTTGATACGCAATGATTGAAAGTTTCATTTAGAACTCTGATTTTTAACTGCACCTCTGTGTATTGTCTATTAGGAAATTTATTGCTTTGCAATTTAATGCCCAGTTTTCTTAAATCCAGTTGGCTATGGCACAGATTCTTCAAACTTCTAATGGATTGTGAACATTATCTGTCTCTGTACACATGACACACAGCTCTTTTTGACCTTGCCAAAATGAAGTGCTACCAGCATCTAAAGCTTTGTTAGATCTGGTAGTGAGTCATTAAGGGACTCTCTCTTAAAATGAAACAAAGAGTGATTGTTTCTTTCTAAAAAAAATAACTAAAAAGAGTTATATATAAAAAAAAAAAGAAACCCAAACCACATGCTTGGTCACACCCATTGATATCTGGTTTTCAACAGACTGTCATGGAGAGGTAGGTGTATTAAAAAATATTTAATAATGCATTCCAAAGAATGGACAAATAGCAAAATGCCTACTGTATATTTGCAAAGGTATTGTTAAGTATTCTGAAGTTGTACAATATTTTAACAATGATTTTTTGATGTGCTTCTGAAAGTCGATACTCTTAATTTTAAGGAATCTAAGGAGGAATACAGTTCTTTAAATGATTTACAGTTTTCATATATGTACCTTTGGTTGTAGTAATTACCTAGAAATGTCATTTTAAAAAAATAATCAAGTTATTTTTTCTTGAGGATAGCAGGAGTAATGAAGGGCTTGCAGAGATGGCCACATTGACAAGTCAACAGGCAACCATACTTTATAGGTACAAGTGTATTTAATTATATGAAATCTGAAAATATATGCGCTAGTATATACAATATTTATAATAAAAGCAGCATAATAAAAATAAGCATATGACATACTGTATGGGCATCTTGACATGTCCACTGTGTCTCACTTTTGAAAGGTCGCCACCTTTACCATCACTACCATCATCAGGAAATCCAGATGGACATTCGTGAGAATGCAAGACCTCTCTGCATAAACAGTCACAATAGCAAGCCTTCTCCCATTCCAAGCTGTTCCAATTACAAATCTATTGAAATAACAGAAGGCTGCCACCAGTGTCCTGCAGACTAGGGTAGCTTGGCTCTTTCAACAAGGTCTAAACTTTTCACTGCCAGGCCCTGTGCTCCTCTTTTAAACAATTTTTGCAATTTTTCCATTTTTTTATTTTCCCCTTACAGCTTTCAGAATTTGTGAAAGACCCCCCTCCCCCAAACCATTTTTTTTTTAAAGCATAGGACAAGTAGACTAAAAAGAAGGGGCTGCTGATTTTTTTTTAGGCCCCATGATATTTGCGGAAATGTTTATCAAGACAATATTTTTTCTAAAAATACACACAAATCCTTATTTGTTATTTATTTGCAAATGTGTTTGCATTCCCCAATAATGATTTGTGTGTATTTTTAGAAAAAAATATTGTCTTGATAAACATTTGTGCAAATATCAAGGGGTCTAAAAAAATCAGTATCACCTCATTTTTATTCTACAGGTCATGTGCTTTTAGAAAATGTATGGTTTGGGGGATCTTTTACTAACTTTTAAAGCTGTAAGTGAAAAATGATAACTTCAGATTTTTAAAATAAATTGTGTTTATCTACAGCTTTGAGTGCCTTCAGTTTTCACCATTATACAAAAAGGTACAAATTAAAATATACAAATATTTGTTATTTATTAACTGCGTTTGCATATTTGTATATTTTAATTTGCACCTTTTTGTATAAAAGGTTTGTAAAAGACACCCCAAACCATACATTTTCTGAAAGCACATGACCTGTAGAATAACAAGAAGGTGCTACTGATTTTTTAGACCCCTTGATATTTGTACAAATGTTTATCAAACAATATTTTCACTAAAAATACACAAAAATCATTATTAGCTTTATTATTACTATTAGCGCACACAAACACAACCTAACAAAATCCCTGCTAAATTCCTACTAAGGCCTCATTCACAGGAGAATACACTGTGTATGCCCTGTGTGAACAAGGCCTTAGAATTTTTTTTTTGTTTACCATTTTATTTTGAGTAATTTGTACCATTTTTTTGGGGGGGGGGGGGGATTTGGTGTGATATCAGAGGTTTAGACAGACCCCTGATATCTCTTTATTAAGACCGAGATAGGGACTGAAGACAGAGTTCAGTCCTTTTCACTGTAGCATCAGCTGAAATGCATATTAATGAATAGATATTTCTGCATAGAGGCTCCTAGTCATTCATAAACTGAAGCATAGAAAACACTGTTCACTATGCCACAGTGATGAAAGAACATAGGAGCGACTGGTACCGATCACTCACTATGTTTACTGAGGAAAGCAAGGAGTGCTGGTAAACAAAAGTTTACAAGCCTCCCCCCCCCCCCCCCCCCCGTTCTCCATTCTGACAGTATTTTCCCTCCTGAGCAGAAGTTGTAGCCGGAGAGGAGGAGGGGAGGGGAGGGGAGGGAAAGCCAGCCAGCTGCACTCTGGGGAGCGGTTCCAGGAAATGGGTGAGGGTGGTGGTACTACATGGAGGATCGGAATGGCAGCGGGGGATGTAATAGAATGTTTTTTCCTTCTGTGGCTCCCCTGCAGCACTGAAAGCCATTGGAAGGGCAGAGGAGGGAAACCAGAGGCTGCAGGGGAGCCATAGTGGATTAGTGTTTCTGTCGGGGTAGGATCAGTGCATGGTGTGATGGTCATGCATACTGGGTGCACAACAGGCTGTGTATGTGGCAGCCATGTTGTTCAAAATTCAGCAATTACATTTTATTTTTCATTATCTTTTCTGTTTTAAAGCTTAGACTCTGAATCCTGGGGAATCCCAAGTTGGCGATCTACAAGGTCTCACTGCCACAGATGCTTTACACCTGTTTTTGCCACTCAGGCTAAAGATCTTACATGGTCTGCAAGCAATCAACTCCTACAGCTTATCACTTTCCTGATGTTTTGCTTGGTGTCTATGTCAGGGCAGGGCTCCTGCTGCTTAACAAGCAGCTCTTTTCTTTCAGGGTCTGAAGCTGCTCAGCTGTTGGTTTATATACCAGCCATTCATTGTCTCCACAGTGAATCATCTCAATACCATTACCTGCCTCATTAGTCCAGCCTACAGCCAGCCCTTTTTCCATTTTAGCAGCTTAGCGTGTTTCCTCCTTGCCCTTGTGTGGTCTATGATCTCCAGTGTGTTCCTGCCTGTGCTTCTGTGTACAACTCGATCTAGCTGACTTCTCTTCTGGTTCCTGTTTTTGGCTCCAGACTACGCCGATTCTGGTTTCCTGACTCTGGCTTGTCTGATTTCCTGCACTGGCATCTAAACCCTGGCTTCTGTTTAGACTATGTTCCTGATCTAGGTTATATTTGCTGTTTCATTAAATGTGTGATTTTAACTGCACTTTGTCTCCATCTAGTTCATGGTTCCTGACAGTCTAGTAAAGGTTACTTTACATTATAAGCAAGGAAGCTTAGACCTCTAACCCATAACAAGCAAAATGCTACCTACTTCCTAACAAAACTATGCTCTGCATACAATAGTAAAAGTTACTTAGCTCCAATTATAGAGGCTTCATACTCTCCGTAGGCAATGCAGACCCCAGGCTTGCTCTAAAACGGTTGCAGGAGATTGGGCTAAAAGTGTCTTCAGGTTCTGGCAGAGATCTTCGTTGGTGTTTAGTCATCTTAAAGTCCTTCATCACACTGTTTCACTGTTGCTTCTTTATTTTTCATAATTGTATTGCTAATACTGTGAAAGTTTCTGACTTTTCAGTAAAAGTCAGTGGTGCCAGTTTAAATAGTTAATTGCTTAGTTAACTCAACCCAGTGACAATCGCTCTCAGTCTGTTGGCACCTATATTGTGGTCCCACAAGCTATAAAACCTTTGTGCAATGTCAGGCTGAGAGTGGTGTTGTTACATAAATGACAGTGCGATGTGAGGTTGACCAGTCTCTTTTGTCACAGGTTGGTGAAAATATCAGTGGTCTGATACCCAAGTTCATCACATAAAATGCTGATGCAGCAGGTTTTCATTCCTGTGGATTAGCTACTGTATAGCTTAGGAGTCTAACTGACGGACTTCACCTCAGTAGAGTGGGAACCCTATGGTGACATCATCAAACCCCCCTCCTTCCTCCCAAGTTATAGCCCTCCGCTCTTCCGGGAGTGTACAAGTGCTCTCTGTGCTGGTCCAGCCTCTGCACACCTTCATTTACCTCCTTACATAACCGTTTTTGTAACCGTCAGAGAAGTAGCAAATGGAAATACTATAGAGTGACAGTTCAGAGTCTTCTGGTGCCGCTGAGTTCAGATTTAAGAGAGCTGCATCCAGCAGCATTCAAAGGTCTACGCAAGATAATTAACATGCCTAAAATATGTTAAATACACATATAAGAACTGATTTTTGCAAGGGAAGTTGAGCTGTAAAATTTCCCATTGCAAAAAACATGCAAGAAAAATACAGCAGGTTTGCTTGCACTTTTTTGGATGATGGCAGTTAGCAGAGCTTCACCTCTTTCACTAGGTTCTGTGGAAAATTCCCTTGCAAGGTAAACAATCTATTTAGTAATTCAAAACCCACTGTCACTTACCTCATTGGTGAGCCTGACGTGTAGAGGAAGGCCTCTCGTACAACTCTGGCTCAAGGGCCACTGAGAGTGGGACAGCAACCATGAGAGCATGGTGGGGTATGAGTGCCTGATCATGTAACTAACTAGCTCATCAGAGCTGGAAGCGGAGTTCTTTTTTCTTGATCCTGTTATTTGAGGTATTCCTCAATCATTCCTCACATCCCCCCTTTCCAGTCCTGAGAGGCAAACGTTATCTCCTGATGGATGGTGTAGGTCAGCCAGGTTTAGACATCCCTGGTGGCGCCAGCAGTCTGGGAAAACTGTCACCTTTCTCACCTACAATCTGATAAGGCCAGCCTTTTTCAGAGAGCTGGGAAGCATTGACCCAAAATGGTGTAAGCCCACACATCATCAAACTGACCAGAGTAATTGCACATTCCTCAGGTCAACTGTATGTTTCATATCATGGGGTACGAAGCTGGTAGTTTAATTCAGAGTTTCCCAATGACCACTCCCAAAACTATAGTCAGAGCCCCCCTCCCTTTGAGAGGGATTTTAAGAGAGACAGGCAGACAAGCCTGTGAGCCAGAGTATAAGATCTCGCAGCTAACATCGTAACAAAAGGAGATCAAAAAAATCACCCTGCTCTGCAGCTGGAATCTGCAAACCCAGGCATATGGGCAAGTAACTTAACCCTGTAATCTTCTTCCTAATTATCTCTTTGCTGTGTCTTTATATACATATATTTTTGTGACATCTCTTTGTAAATATTGTATTGCACCTTTCTTTCTGAAAGTGTTAAACTGTTTCTAAGAGCTTACTTGCAATTCACGAATCCCTGCCTTTGAAGAGACGCTACTGTTTGGTATATCTCTGTATAACAGGTCCGCGGGCCGTGTTATATAGATCAATATTTCAATCATTATAGTGTATATTTGATAACGTGAGTTTCCCAGTCTCCGACAAAAGTGGTGGTGGCAGTAGAGGGTTAGTTGCGTAATTAACCCGACCCAGTGACAAGCGCATTTAGGCTGCAGGCACCGATTGTAGTCCATTAGCTGGGCAATCACTGTGCTGGGTGCAGCTGAGTGTGGCCTTGTTACGCACGTCACACCGCGGTTTTAGATCGGCCGGTCCTTCGGTCACGAGTTTGGTGAGAAGGTCTGGGGTCTGACACCGTGGGCATGACGTATTACTGTTAGTCGCGATCGTGCAATTGTCGCATGTTGGTGGCGGCGATCGTGGATCCATGACAGATCAGTCTGGTAGTCTGCGCAGAAGTGGTTGGCACCTCACTGAATGGGTGATGGCAGCAGAGAGGTCTGGCAGCAGGTGGCACCATGGAGCAGGCTTGTAGTAGTCAGGCTGGCAGCAGGCAGGTGGAACAGCTGACAAGGCCGGCAGCAGAAGGCACCGTGGAGCAGGCTGGCAATGGCAGGCAGAGTCAGACAAGCTGGGTCAATAACTTACGGGCAGATCAGGCATAGACGGCAAGCAGAAGAGAGGTCAGGTCACGGGCACTTGTCGGCAGCAGAGGAGGTGTATCAGACAGAGACAGGAGCAGAATCCGAGAAACAAGCCAAGGTCAGTGCAGGTAGCGTTCAAGCGAGGTCAGGGCAAGCCAGGTCAATCATGAATGTCAAACACAGGAACAGGCACAGGAACAATGGGGGAGCTGCAGATCAGACAGCAGCAAGCTAGTGCAGCTGCCGCACTTATATAGGCCACTTGGGGCCAGCAGTAGTGGTGAATGCATATGCGCACTCCTCTGCACAGCTGGACAGGCACCCACAGGATCGCGCATTCGCATGTGCCTGAACACTTTAACTGTGCTATGGCCAGTGAGTCCCTGACACCCACAATCTTAAGAGAAAATTTGTATTGACATTAATGGTCTCTTTAAGATTGAACTTGATGGGCAGATGCCTTTTTTAAACTTAAAAATACTGCACTACTGTATAACTATGTATCTGTAAGTTTATTTAGGTTTTTATGTCCCCTGAGGATTTCCCTTGCATAGACAAAATGCCTAGGGAGGGGCTAGTGACATCATCACACCAGCTGGTGTTTTTGAGCTTTTGGTACCCTAAGATACTTGTGAGAATATTTGCATGAAATAAATTTGTGTTTTTAGCAATTTTACTATATGATCCTTTATATTTCCCTCTGAATATTACTGCAGAGAATTGCACTTTCCACACAGCCATTGGAGGATGTGGTGTGTGTGGAGGTTGTTACCATATCGTGGTGTGATTTGCATTTGGTGTATCCTACTCTAGTGATCTGGAGATAATTGTTATCAGTAAGAAAATTCATATATCTATATCCAAGGTGGTTTGGGACTAAAACATGTGGAACTGTGGCATTTCATTTCCATACAAGATTCCACACTGGCCCCCTAGTGGAGCCCTAAAATATTTTAGGAGTGGACTTTCATTTTCGCACACAATTGTTTATAATGGCCCCCTAGTGGAGCCTTCAATCTTCTTTCAGGAGTGGACTTTCATTTCTATTATATTACTGTTTTGATTTATACTAAATATGGCTTTATTTTTCCACAATATTGGTGGTTTTATTTATTGATGTTGATATTATTTGCATCACTATACTGTTTTCATTGTGATTTTTATGGTTTTGCATACTATTGTTTATTATGAAGATTATTTATTACAAAATGAGATAATCTCTCCTTATTTCAAATCTGCTATTTTTAGGAATGGACTTTTATGTAATTTATAAGATTACTGGCATATTTTGATGCAGGACACCACAGTCTTGGTAAACTAGGTGCTAAGCTTTCAGGTCTAATTTTTCTTGAGAAAACCTCTGTTTTTGTAGGAGTTGGAAGGAAAGTGTTATTTTAAAATATATTAAATTTCTCCATAAAAAAAGAAATGAAACTTTAGGACAATAATCAAGAAAGCAGTGCTATTCTGTAATGTGAGGTACTACCACACTATAACCACTCATGCAGTCTTAGCAGGAAAGTGGTTCACGGAACACAAACTTACAGTCACGTGTATATTTCTACATGACTGAGCCCATATTTCTATGTTTATACAAATGAATAGAATACCTGGAAATTAAACACCTTCTTACATTACCTGCTGGTGTTCCAAAAGCAAGCATTCTGCCATGCTCCTTAAAAGACGAATTGATTAAAGTGCTAATAGGAGAACTCGACAGGAAAAACTCTGAGCGAATTAGCTTGCTGAGCCGTGGCAAACATCATCTGATTTTATATATGTTTCATTAAGAGGAGCTTTGACAGCTTTATGGTGGAACAGTGGTGTTTCCACAGCATGAAGAACCCCATAGCATGTTGCCAGATCCTGTACCATACAACCCATTTCATAGACAAATATTTAGGCAGTGAAAATGTCATTTTAAATGACTGGTTTGATAATCCTGTAAGCTTTTAAATGATCTGCCAAGTCTGGCAGTTTCGCCAATGGAGTTGAATTCCAGTAGAACATTAAATAATAATGTGTAAACATGAAAAAGGTGCTTTCGAACTTCCATTCACGGCCTTTTCCTCGCTGCCACTTATCATAGATTAAATGAATAATTGCAAATCCTGTACGGATGTCTTTCCATTGGCATAGGAACGGTGTAATATGAGAACAATTTAATTTACAGAAGAACCAAGTTCAAAGCTGTGTACCTTCCTTTTCTACAAGCAAGAAAGAGGAAGATTGGTTTATCAGTGTTTGCATTAAATATTAACCAGACAAGATGTAAAAATCAAAAATCACACAATCTAAAGTTCAACACCAGGCAGCTCAAAAAATGCAGCTGTGTATTATTTAATACCTAATGTTATTTTTTTCTAATTTAAGCAATATAAGTACCTATATTTGTCTTATCAGCTGCTTGCAGTCCTTGTATAGCAGAGCTCAGAGTAGGGAAGGTAGAAGCAGCACAAAGAACCAGTTTGCTGCAGTACTGTGATGATGGCTCCCTCAGCTTCACCCTGTGCAAAGATTTTTTGACTCATGGGGAAACATTCTTAGGGTCCATGCACACATAAAAACACTGCTTCTACAGAAGTTTTGTATTTTGCCTGTAGAGGCAGCTCAATTTTATCCTGTGTTGATGCAAATTAGGACTTTTAGAGGCATATTTTATACTCCGCATTTAGAGACAAAAAAACCCTTCTTAGTTTCATTTTTGAGAGGAGTTTTCTGGCAGAAAAAAAAATTCTAAATGCACCTAAACACGTGTACAGAAATGCTCTATATGAGCATTTTTTTCTGCCAAGGGAACAGGTGCTTTTTTGTGCATGGACCCTAAGTGCCAGACAGAAAGGAATGTACAGAGTTTAAAATATAGTAGCTCTCCCAAAAGGCAAGGATTCTTTAATTTTTGGTTAGAACATTTAGAGATACAACTTAACGATTTAAGAAAAAAAAAATAGTGCAGGAAATCTGCTAAAAAAGGTTTTACAAAATAGACAGTGACAACAGTAAAATAATTGGGCTTAGATGTGAAAAGTACTTAGCAAAGTTCTCCTGGGTTTTGATGTAATGCGCCAGATTTCTGCACCTTATAATATAGGAGTGTTTAAGATTTTACTGGTCCTTATTTTCAAATACATTCAGGTAGATGCTTTTTGTAAATGTAATTTTATCATAACCACTCCAAAGACATGCTGGTAGGTTAATTGGTTCCTGTCTAAAATGGCCCTAGTATGTGTATGTATGAATGTGAGTTAGGGGCCTTAGATTGTACGCCCCTTGAGGGTTAGGGACTGATGTGAATGTACAATTTATATGTAAAACACTGCGTAAATTGACAGCACTATATAAGTACCTGTAATAAATAACCAGGATTCAGGATTTTGTGTAGATTTTTTAGAGGTGGGGCTGTATGGAATGGGAAGTTTAAGATAAAACAGAGCCAGGTTCAAACGTGTATTGTTTCTAAATGGTTTTATGACAACTACATACAAGTGGCTTGCTTCTGACTTTCTGGAGGTTTAGAACCACCAAGCAGGGGCGGACTGACAACGCATGGGGGCCCCCGGGCAATAGGGGATCATGGGGCCCCTGTGTCCTTGCCCAAACTCAAAAAAACCTATGAAAAAAGTACCAGGGGCATCTCATGGGGCCCCCTACTGAGGCAGTGCCCGAGTTTCCAAATGGTAAGTCTGCCCCTGCCATCAAGTATGATCGCGATACATTAGAGCCCATCAAGTGCTCTGCTAGAGGTCTTATGAAATGCTGATTTTATTATGGGCTTAATTGGAAATCTTTTGAGGCTGTGCAGACCCTTGTCTAAGTATTGGTAATTCAACTTGATCTACTCAGGATGGTTGATTTATGGTGTTGGGGTGTTCATTCATGTCAGTGGCTTTTAAAGTTGCTCTCCCTAGCTGGAGCACAGTCATTAGATTTAAATCTAAATATTTTATCACAGACTTTTGGAGAAATTAATATGCCATGGTGTGAAACCAAAATAATGTTAATCCCAATGCATACGTTCCTGGATCAGGCTCAGAAGTGTCGGGTGCTGCAGCAACATCCAGCTGGAAACTGGAAATATCCCAGATCTACATTCATATTCGCCTGCACATCATGGATCATCAATCTCAACCAAAAAGCTTTTTTTATTGAAGAATGATCACATCATAGAAATAAAGGTGCAACGTTTAGGATCTGCGCAGCACCTAGGGGCAGACTGACAACTCATGAGCCCCCTGTGTCCTTGCCCACACTCAAAAAAGCCTATAAAAAAAAAAAAAAAAAAAAAAAAAAGGTACCAGGGGCATTTCATGGGGCCCCCTACTGACCCCAGGCCCTAGGGCAGTGCCCTAGTGATCGAATGGTCAGTCCGCCTGACAGGACCCCTTCATCAAAAGCTTTTCGGACGACATTGATGATCAGTAGTGTGTTGGCAAATATGGTGTGCAGCCAGACTTCCCCTTCTCTGCATTCAGTTTAGACCACAAATAGATGAGATGACTAAACTGCTGCTTTGCCTTTCACTGTCCAGTCACAGGATATGGGAGGGAGGTTGACCAAGTCAAGACAGACATAGAAAAATAAGGTATCCTCCTACTAGCTGGGTTGGGTTTAAGAACTGTGCAGATTTTAGAAGAATAAAAATACAAATCCAGTGACACATAAAACAGCACCGCATACTGTATGTATTTATCTGTGTATTTATCTATTTGACTGGAGTTCAGTTTTAAGTATGTATAGGTAACACAAGCTTAGTGAACAAAAAAAAAGTATATTAGATTTCACTGACAAGTTCAATTTTCAGAAGCATGCATGCACATTTGAGTTTGATGTTGCATTAGATGAATGCAGTCACTATGCCTAGCTGCACTAAAATGTTTAGGGCTCACAATTGGAGATCAATAGAAAGATTGACAAAAAGTCTATGCAACCAAAACTTAAAAATACAGAAAGTGCAATGTCTTCTATTCTAAAAAAGATTATTTGGCTTCCCTGTTCAGTAAAGGTTTTTTTTTTTTTATATTGTCCTCGGCGTCCACATTATGAGTAATGTTCCTTTCTATGTGCAATGTAGCCAATAGAGGATTTGGCTCAGAGCTGAGCACATATAGTTTATAATCTGCTTAAGTTTAAAGAATGTTTTTTTGCCGTCTACATTTGTTACCATTAATAATAAATAAATCATCAATATAAGATAGACTTTGGAAACATTTGTACCAAGTTATCTTTTATTTGGGAATTTAGTAGCGCTACTACTGACTTTTTGTCCTTTTATTATCCATTCTATTAATTTAGCAACCACTTTCTTATTTTAAGTGACTTTTTTGCAACTCTAATCTAGCTGCACTTTTACCAACTTCTGTTAGGTTGCACTGCCACCAACACTTAAATGGGAAAACACTTACTAACTCATCATGACCTAATTTTTATGTACAGTCCTTAGAAATACATATACACCTTTTCATTCTGTCTCCTCCTCCTTATGTCTTGCAGACTTTCTGTATGGAAGCACTAAAATCCATAGGGATCTTGGAGGGTTCAGCTGACCTGTCCATCCATAGCAGTGTTTGGCCAAAAGAAATGGCAAAGGACAGTTAATCACTTTAAAAGAAAATACGTCTTCTGCCCCTTCCTTTTTGGTTGGATACCTAGATTTTGGTCATATTATGGGTTTTCTAAATATAGATTACATCCACAAATGGCTAGGATCTTTGAGTACATCAAATGTCATTGGGATGCAGGCTTTCCTAAAATGGCTGGTGCCAGAACCCACAATTGCAAACATGTTTTGGCTGTACAGCTGTAAAGGTCTCCAATTAACAGCACCCAACACAACACAGCATTCACTCATGTTTGAGAGGTGGCTTTGGGGCTCACAGGGCTTGCAAAGTAACATGGTAAGAGTTTCTTAGGTCAATCATTTGGCAGAAGCAATGCACCAAATTTGGATATTTCATAACCGAATCAAATTTTTCTGAAAACACTCAGCTCAATACTATTCAACACTTTCTTCAGCTAATCCCAGCAAATACTAACAAAAGCCTTATCTGCATACAAGAACAACATAACTGTAAATAGTGGAAGACCCCCAAGAGTCATAACTTTGCATACCAATGGAAAGTCCACCTGTGCCTTGCCTGCTCATTTCGATAGCAGGATTTCAAGAAGGTCTGCCAAGATCTTATATGTGTTTAGTATCTTGGTTTATCAAATATTGGGGTCTATAAGGGTACCCTTTCTTTGGTAGGACCTTAATGCATGCCTGGGTAATCTTTATGACTGTATAAAAAAAAAAAAAAAAACTATGGTCTTGCAACTAAAATACTTCAGTGCTAAGAGAATAAAAAGTCATGTCCTGGTGCTTCGACATAAGCAGAACATTTAATTGTGTACAATACTTGCTGTGACATTATATTGATATGGAAGTAGTTTAGAATTTCCTCAGATGGGCAAGGATCAGAGCATAGAAAGTGCTAACCACCTGTAAAAGGTAACGGAATGTGAAGAAGTATTTTTATTTGTTAAACCTACTGTGCTGTCTCAATCAATCCTTCTTCGCTGGACATGAATATGTCTCTAAATGAATTCTCAGCATCAGTTATATAATAATTTTAAGTCAATTTGTAGTTTATTTGTTATTGGATATATATTTTTATATTGTATCATTTATTTGATTGTATCATCTTTACAATCTATATACATAGCTTTGGTTGTTTTTTTATTCACATTGTACATTTTGTTTCAGTAAAATACATTTAACCTAATCAGAGAGATACTGGGAGTAGGATACAGGTTAAAAAGACTAAGGTAGAGACAAGAAAGTGTAAGTCAAAAGCATTGCTGACAAGTCAGAAAAAGATGCAGAAAGACAAGATCTAAAGACGCTTTGCAAAATCCCCAAGATGTAACAAGGAGGTTTCTATAATAGCAACTGTCCTGTGAAGGACAAGGAAGGAAAGTTTATAATACACAAAATTGAAAAGCTTGCCAGTTATGGAAAATGTATTTCCAGAACATTTAGGAAGCCTCAGCTGTTGTAGAAAAGATATGACTAGAAAACTTGTGTTGGAAGCATTTGAAGTAATAAAGAGTGGAAAACAGCATAATTGGACAGTATTATAACAGATACGTGAAGACAGTGAGTATAAAAAAACAACATTACTGACTGTGATCTTCAGGAACATTTGGGAAAGTAGAAGATAGGGTTCCTATTTTGATAGTTTAGGTTCTAAAAAAATGTAATTTCTTAGACTGTAACAATTGGTGGTGCATTACCTGTGTCAGGACTTGGATCACCTGCTGGTGGCACTGTGGTTCCCTGAGCAGAAAGTTGTAGTTCCATTGTTCAAAAACGGGTGTCTCTCAGCAGCCAGCAGTGTCTAGTAATCAGTCTCCACCTGATGCTGGTTGCTGTGAGGGTATTAAATCTCTCCTCTGCTAGTACACTTCACATCAGAGTTATATCAGGAATCAGCAGCAAAGATGGCCAGATCTGCATGGCTACACTTAGAACCTGAAACCAGACCATACATAGTAAAGTAAATTTATTAATAGTAAAACGCACTAAAATTAGTGCAAATGCACTAATACGGCTACAATCACCTCAAAGATTAATAGTAAAACAAAAGCCATCCAAACACATCCATAACACAGCGAACGTCAAAATACAAGTGAACCACAAGCATATAACCAAAATGGTAGAGTAGTGTAGACTGTTAAAATCAGGCAGATTTAATGGTAAAATTGCACTCACCTACAGTCAGGTCCATAAATATTGGGACATCAACACAATTCTAACATTTTTGGCTCTATACACCACCACAATGGATTTGTAATGAAACGAACAAGATGTGCTTTAACTGCAGACTGTCAGCTTTAATGTGAGGGTATTTACATCCAAATCAGGTGAACGGTGTAGCAATTACAACAGTTTGCATATGTGCCTCCCACTTGTTAAGGGACCAAAAGTAATGGGACAGAATAATAATCATAAATCAAACTTTCACTTTTTAATACTTGGTTGCAAATCCTTTGCAGTTAATTACAGCCTGAAGTCTGGAACGTATAGACATCACCAGACGTTGGGTTTCATCCCTGGTGATGCTCTGCCAGGCCTCTACTGCAACTGTCTTCAGTTCCTGCTTGTTCTTGGGGCATTTTCCCTTCAGTTTTGTCTTCAGCAAGTGAAATGCATGCTCAATCGGATTCAGATCAGGTGATTGACTTGGCCATTGCATAACATTCCACTTCTTTCCCTTAAAAAACTCTTTGGTTGCTTTTGCAGTATGCTTTGGGTCATTGTCCATCTGCACTGTGAAGCGGCGTCCAATGAGTTGTGAAGCATTTGGCTGAATATGAGCAGATAATATTGCCTGAAACACTTCAGAATTCATCCTGCTGCTTTTGTCAGCAGTCACATCATCAATAAATACAAGAGAACCTGTTCCATTGGCAGCCATACATGCCCACGCCATGACACTACCACCACCATGCTTCACTGATGAGGTGGTATGCTTAGGATCATGAGCAGTTCCTTTCCTTCTCCATACTCTTCTCTTCCCATCACTCTGGTACAAGTTGATGTTGGTCTCATCTGTCCATAGGATGTTGTTCCAGAACTGTGAAGGCTTTTTTAAATGTCATTTGGCAAACTCTAATCTGGCCTTCCTGTTTTTGAGGCTCACCAATGGCTTACATCTTGTGGTGAACCCTCTGTATTCACTATGGTGAAGTCTTCTCTTGATTGTTGACTTTGACACACATACATCTACCCCCTGGAGAGTGTTCTTGATCTGGCCAACTGTTGTGAAGGGTGTTTTCTTCACCAGGGAAGGAATTCTTCGCTCATCCACCACAGTTGTTTTCTGTGGTCTTCTGGGTCTTTTGGTGTTGCTGAGCTCACCGGTGCGTTCCTTCTTTTTAAGAATGTTCCAAACAGTTGTTTTGGCCACGCCTAATGTTTTTGCTATCTCTCTGATGGGTTTGTTTTGTTTTTTCAGCCTAATGATGGCTTGCTTCACTGATAGTGACAGCTCTTTGGATCTCATCTTGAGAGTTGACAGCAACAGATTCCAAATGCAAATAGCACACTTGAACTCTGGACCTTTTATCTGCTCATTGTAATTGGGATAATGAGGGAATAACACACACCTGGCCATGGAACAGCTGAGAAGCCAATTGTCCCATTACTTTTGGTCCCTTAACAAGTGGGAGGCACATATGCAAACTGTTGTAATTCCTACACCGTTCACCTGATTTGGATGTAAATACCCTCAAATTAAAGCTGACAGTCTGCAGTTAAAGCACATCTTGTTTGTTTCATTTCAAATCCATTGTGGTGGTGTATAGAGCCAAAAATGTTAGAATTGTGTTGATGTCCCAATATTTATGGACCTGACTGTAGGTAGTTAACAGGTAGGCATGTCAAGTGATGGAAGTCCAGTGGGAGTATCAGGTGTTTTGGCCATGCTCTGGGTGTTTTCCCGCCACTCCAGTGGTGTCCAGGGCTCAGGGAGTAGCAGAGGGGCTTAGGGAGGCTTGCAGGGCTGATGTCACCGCATGGACTGGGTTTCCAAGATGGCGCACGTTCGGAGCATGCTCACTCCTTCGACAGGCCAAACGAGTGTTTTGAACGTGCTGCCTCCCGATCACTTGATGGCTGTGTCCAATCACAGCCATCACACAGTGTAAACAGAGATACGTGTCTCTATGTCAGCTCTCTCTGAGTGAGAGCTCAGTGTGGAGGGGGAAAGGGGGGGGGTGAGTTGGAGTGCTGTAGCTTGTCACATTCTGTGTGTAGCTGATGATTTTATTGTTCAGCTAAACACAGATCAGATAGACTGCAGCCATCCAACACAGTACACCAAGCAACATCTGGCCCTGTCCAAATGTCCCCTCAACATCTGTACCAGCATCATATCAACATCTGTCAGTGTACCAGTACACAAACATCTGCAATAGTGTTCCACTGCGACATCAACATCTGTCGTTGTCCTCCGGTGGTCGATCAACTGTTACAGTGTACAAGTGCACAAAAACATCTGTCAGTGTTCCAGTGTCCCACCAATAAATATAAAAAATGTGAAGAACCCCCCCTCCCGTGCAAAGGCAAATGCACACATCCTGTACGTATACGTTAACAACGATCGCACCACAAATGTGAGGTATTGCTGCGAACGTCAGAGCCAGGGTAATAATTAGCACCATACCTCCTCTGTACCTCTAAATTGCGCAACACCATATTTTTGAGGAATCCCATGTCCACATTAAGGCCCTTATCTCGTGTCAAATAGAATTATCATTCTTAGTTCAAAAGTTTTTATTTCCTGAATGGATTTAAAATTTCCTTTAAGAACTAAAACATTGAGGTCTTCCATAATGTGGTCTAGTTGTGTGAAATGGTGTCCCACAGGTGTGCAAAAGTTTTCTTTATGTTCCTTGATGGTCTGTGCAAATTCATCCTTGTTTGCAACTTCTGTCCTGTTTTGCCAACATAAGATCCTTTGCTACATTTTCTGCACTGGATAAGGTACACAACATTACTAGAGGTGCAGCTGTATGATCCAGAGATACTGAAGATCCCTTTTGAGTGTCTTGACACTTTTTGATGGATTGACTTGGTTGCACAGTTTGCAGCGTTTTTTATTGCAGGGTTTGCTTCCATTATTTGTGACATAATCAGCAGGAAGTTTCCTACTGATTAGTTTATTTCTGAGGTTGGGGGGTTGTCTGAAAGAAATATTCCAGCAACCCCCAATACTGGCTTTCAGACAACCCCCCAAATTCAGAAATAAACTAATCAGTAGGAAACTTCCTTCTGATTATGAGTTCACAAATAATGGAAGCAAACCCTGTAATAAACGCTGCAAACTGTGCAACCAAATCAATCCATCAAAAAGTGTCAGACACTCAAAAGGGATTTTCAGTATCTCCGGATCATACAGCTGCACCTCTAGTAATGTTGTGTACCTTATCCAGTGCAGAAAATGTAGCAAAGGATCTTAGGTTGGCGAAAAAGGACAGAAGTTGCAAACAAGGATGAATTTGCACAGACATACCATCAAGGAACATAAAGAAGATGACTTTTGCACACCTGTGGGACACCATTTCGCACAACCAGACCACATTATGGAAGACCTCATTGTTTTAGTTCTTAAAAGGAAATTTCAAGTCCATTCAGGAAAGAAAAACATTTGAACTAAGAATGATAATTCTATCTGACACAAGAGATGAGGGCCTTAATTTGGACATGGGATTCCTCAATCATTATCCAACATTTTATGACTCTCTGTGAGAGTGTTTTTCTCCCCCCACCCCCAGTCTTTGCTTTTGCTTTGCTGTATCTTATCTCTAGTCTAACCCTAGGCTTGTGTTTCTTTCTGCTTTTTTTTTCTCATCCCCCACATCTCTTCTAACATTCTGCTAAAACTTTGTAAAAGTAGTGCTTGGACCTTGAAGAAGGGGACATACCCCTAAAGCTTGTCCTCAAAATTGTATGTTCGTGCAAATAAAAAAAAAAAGTATCACGGACAGTACTCAAGTGTTAGGTAAAATGAACATTGATTTTATTGCTGCCTATGGTCAAGTTTTCATTGCTGGGAAGATTAGCACTTGTTTTCAGTCTTGGTGGAGATTATCATGGGGACAGAAAGACATAGGAAAAGTTAAAATTTTGCAGTTGGCATTACTTTTGGTAATATAGTCTATATGGATTGTAAACCTATTTGGTTGGGAGTTTTATATTAGCTTTGTAAATAAACATTGATGTTTTATATATTTGAAGTCTTTATCTATTACTGGTGAGTCACCCTTGATCACCCACTACTCTCCTTTTTTCTACTTTGAAGTATAAATACGTTTTATGGAATTAAACATGAATGGTTATTACTAGTGTGACAAGGTGAAGACTTTAAGCTTTTGCTAGCCATTTGGGAGGTCTGTATTTTTCAGTTGAGGTTACATTACTAGTACACCTTTCGCAAAGCATGCAAAATAAGTCCAATGCTATGGCCATTGCATTACTTAGAATACTAAATATTGTACCTATAATTCAGGGAGACATGAAAAAGGTGATACTGCCCCTTTGTATTCATTAACACCTCATCACATTTTTTTTTAAATGCAAGCAGTTTAAGCATCCTAATTTGACTTGTTATCAGTCTCTTTAATCATTATACAGCAAAGCTAAGACTAGGAGAGGGAGGGGTAGCACAAAAAGCCAATCAGTTGTGCTGCATTGTAAAGAACAAGAAAAGACGAATGAGCAAGGAGGAGGAATGCTAATGTAAGAATAGAGAAGAGTGACATAGAGATGTGCTGTTTCCAGTTTCATTGTCCAGTTACAGACTGGGGAAGGACAAGTCATGAGCATATTACTTAACTGCAATGAGGCTTTCTGCTTTTCCAGGCAGGGCTGTGGTGTATGGCAAAGCTGTGTAAATCTAAGGATTGGATGGACAGAAATACAAAACATTTGATAAGTAAAATAACTTCATCTCTGTGCTTAGCAGTTTGTCTGTGGTTCAGTTTTAAAAAGAAATTCCAGGCAATAAGTAAATCCAATAGTGTACTGCTAACACAATTCAGCTCTGCAACTGTGCCAAAGTCATGGTTGAGGTAATTGCAGCTGTATTAGTGCACTCACAAAAAGAACAAATTAATACTGTCCATAATACTTTTATAATTTGCACTAGCATCCAAATTTTCAGGACAAGCTTTCAGTGTTTGTCCCATTTTTTTTTTCCACAAAACAATTTTTGTGAGAAATAAGACACAGAGGTAACATATACAGGTTACAATCGGTCCATGTATACAAGTTAGTAAATGCCCGTATTCCTAATGGGGTGTACATCTGAAGCATATTGAATGTCATCAATTAACACTGCTTGAAGTAGAAGAAATTTACACGAGCGAAACAGAAAAATAGAAGAGAACATGTTCCAAGCACGAATCTACATATTATAACGTGAACAGAACAGTTGGGTACAGAGATCAGCCGATCCTCATATGATCATCTTTAAATACAGAGTGTGATGTAATGCAATACGAAGTAGGAGGATGGTGGAAATAGCGGGTGATGCGGCATCTACCTCTGGGGGCGGAAGCTAAGAAGCTGAAATTGTATCTGTGGGTCTACTGATATTCTAAGTTCATCTAGACTTAAAAAATTGGGGAAATACATTTGAGAATGTAGGATAGAGCAAGGTAGGAGAGAGAGAAGAATAGAAGGAAAGAAAGAAAAAGAGGGAGAGAGGAAAGAGATGAAGGGGGGGAGAGAGAGAAGAGAAAAAAAAAAAGAAAAAAGGGGGGGTAGAGGAAGGGGGAAGAAGGGGAGGCAGCTGCAACTGCTCCAGGTCAACCCGCGCAAAATAATCAGAGTAGTAATCAGAGGTCCCATATGACAGTCTAGGTAGGCATGTGTAGCAGTCTCGTATATAGGTCTGATTCCAAATATTTATACTGTAATTTTCCAATCTCATGTGACACATGAACAAAAGAACGTAATCCTAGTGGTAGTCGAGAAATGATCAAGTGGAGGAGGAGGTGGAGTCATGCAGCAGTTGGTGATAAGCTGCTGTGGTTTTGAAATGACTCCAACATGCTCACATCTTCCTGAATCTCTCGGGACAATCTTTTGCAACAGAGATGAGCTCCTCCATGTCGGCAATTTTGTTTATACGTGCAAACCATTTCCGGACAGAGGGGGTATGTGTTGAATGCCAATAGATTGGAATACACTGTTTTTCAGCATTCACCATATGCATAGCGAGCGATTTGCAGTATGTTTTATAGGGAAGCGAGGAGTGGTGAAGTAGAAATTGCGCAGGTGATAGATATAGGGAGCAGGTTGTTACTTGAGCAATTATTGACTGTATGATCCCCAGAAGGGCTGGAGCATGGGGCAATCCCACCAGATATGTAAGAGTGTAGCAGTCGCTTGGCCGCATCTCCAGCAAGAGTCAAGGATGTTAGGGTCAAATCTATGGAGCAGAGATGGAACTCTATACCATCTAGAGTATAGTTTGTTGTTATTTTCTTGGGTCGAAACACATATAGAACTTTTGTGTATATGGCCATATACATGGTCCCAACCTGCGGGGGTCAGGTTTAGTTGTAGGTCATTGCTCCAAGTCACACAGGCCTTTCTGGATATAACTTTGTTTGCATTTTCCAGGCATGCGTATAGCTTGGAGACCATATGTCTGTGAGGAATCTGTGGAGCAGATTTTATCGAATGGGGTAAGAGGTCTCACAAGATGTCTTGTACGTGACGGGCGATGTTTGAAGTGATGAGTTGCCTATACATCCAAGGAGTCATGTGGAGAGTTGGCCATTGGTTCTGGAGGCACTCTTGTCAAAAAGACGCCATCCTTGAAAAGATGGTGTAGTCTCAGGTGCTTTTGGGGTGAGGCCCCAGTAAGGAATGCATAGGTAAATGTGATTTACCTAGCCAAGGGGATGTGGCAAGTGGAGTCATTGAAAATTCTCCTTCCAGATTCACCCAGACCTTACGTACAGTTGTGCTCAAAAGTTTACATACCCTGGCAGAAATTGTGAAATTTTGGCATGGATATTGAAAATATGATTGATTATGCCAAAAAATGCTCTGTACTTGTCTGTTAATTCACCGGATTTATATATATATATATATATATATATATATATATATATATATATATATATATATATATATATATATATATATATATATATATATATATATATCCGGTGAATTAACAGACAAGTACCAAATGCTCTTTTATTGAAGGATAATGATTATATGAAGCCATTTATTATCAAATAGTTGTTTGGCTCCTTTTTATATCATAACAGAAATCACCCAAATGGCCATGATCAAAAGTTTACATACCCTGGAATGTTTGGCCTTGGTACAGACACACAAGGTGACACACACGGGTTAAAATGCCATTTAGAGGTCAATGTCCCACATCTGTGGCTTTTTAAATTGCAATTAGTGTTAGTGTATAAATAGTCAATGAGTTTGTTAACACTTAAATGGAAGCACTGACTAGGCTAGATATGGAGCCATGGGGATCAGAAAAGAACAGTCAAAGGTCCTGCGTAACAAGGTAATGGAACTTTATAAAAATGGAAAAGGACATAAAAAGATGTCCAAAGCCTTGAATATACCAATCAGTACTGTTAAATCACCTATTAAGAAGTGGAAAATTTGGGGATCTCTTGATACCAAGCCAAGGTCAGGTGGGCCAAGAAAGATTGCAGCCATAACTGACAGAAGAATTGTCCGGGTTTTTAAGGAGTACAATATGGTTACACTTGAACAAAAATGAGCTGTTTGGTCGAGGTGCCAGAAAGAAGCTTTTACTGTGTCAACGGTCGACAGGAGAGTTCTCCAGATTCTTTGGCAATGGCAGCAATTGGCTGTTCCTCCCTCTTTCTCCACTCTCTCTGTGGCCTGGTCTGGTCCTCCGGCGTTCCTCACAGCTCTCTCCTCACACCATCTTTCCAGCTCTCTCCCAGCTCACTTCCTGCCTCTGTTCCCAGGCATCTACATTTATATGCCTTTGCCCATACGCCAGCTTCTGGGAACTGTAGTCCCTTATTGGAGGGCAACATGTTTCTATATCAGACATTTATGGAGTCTTACTGCATGGTAACAAAAGGCTGCATACCATTCCTCCTTCTGGGAGTTAACACATATTCCTTAGTGGTGGGGCACGGAGATAAGACAGCCTCAAATCAGACGCCCCAGTGCCATGCATAATAAAGGACAGATTACTGGGGTCCAAGTATGGTTGGCAATCAGGGGCGGACTGACCTTTTGGAAACTCGGGCACTGCCCAAGGGCACGGGGTCAGTAGGGGGCCCCATGAAATGCCCCTGGTACCTTTTTCATAGGCTTTTTTGAGTTTGGGCAAGGACACAGGGGCCCCATGATCCCCTATTGCCCAGGGGCACCATGAGTTGTCAGTCCGCCCCTGTTGGCAATACAACAGTGCTCTCTGGTGGAGAGGACCTATTTCCGGAAGTAATCCTACACTTCCTAATGAATAAGGAGGCCAGCCCCTTATGCGTTATGGACGCTTGCTCATTGGATGAAGAACTACACCAGGAGGGTCCAGGGTGTGTGTGTGTGTGTGTGGGAGTGCTTGAGAGGGCCTTTAAATATAGTGTTGGCAATGTTTCTTCCGTTCTGACGTGGGACCAGCTAAAAGATACTCAGCTTTGAGGATGAACTTACGTAATGTATCACTATTATTCCTATATACTCTGTAATATTGGCTTAGATTTCTATGTTAGTTTTACTTAACTTTGTAAATAAATAAGATTTTGCTTCTTTGAGCATTGTGTTCGTTATTATTGCTAATATTGCATTGTATTACGTCCTTCAATATTGTCAAAGATTACAATCATTAATTATAAGAATCGACAAATAGTACATAATTGTATAATAAACAGGAGATTCCAGAAACAAACTACTTTTATTTATTTAATCTGTTCCCGGGCTTCTACATTTATATGCCTTTGCCCGCACGCCAGCTCTTCTGGGAACTGTAGTCCCCCAATTAGCAGTCTTCTAACAAAATCCTACAGTTTAGCCTACAAAATCCATAAAGTTTTTCATGTGTGCCACTGAGTTGCAGGACAATGCCACCTTGTTTGTCTCTTTAAACATCCTGTATTCTGAATAATAGGATGGTGTTACAGTCAGATAGTCTACCTATGTTACCTTTGTTATCCCCTGCATTGTAATTCCAAACCAAAAAGCTTCTCACATGTTGCTACGAAAAGTTTTTTTGTTATGTATGAAGTTCCAACAATCAGATTCAAACTTCCTAAGCAGACGTGATATCACTATAAGCAAAAAAAAAAATTCTTCCACTGTTTCCCCCATCATTCTTTCACTCTGTAAATTAGGTCTAAAAAATAAGATGAACTGTGAGTATTTCCCTTTTAGCGGTGTTGTGTCGTATCATGCTGCTTTTTCATGGCTGCTCTTTGTGGCATTCAGTGATGTCTCAAATGTTCTATAAAGTACATACAAAATGACTGACTGAGACTATAGATCAGTCAGCAAATGTTGTGTGTTCCTTGCTAGTTAATTAACCCAGCAGGAGTTATGACTTCTACCTGAGCCGTTATTATAAAGTAGAGCTATGTACGCTGTGTTCTGTAGTTTTTATTTCAAGAGTCAAATAATTGCTTTGCAAATACTGAATGTACTATTCCTTTGTGGAAAAAGTGAAGAGTTAAAAGAAGACAAATGTCAAAGTTATAGCAGATATTTATATTGTATGTGGAAATGATTCAGAAATTTCAACACAGACACAAAGAGGTTCCTTCTGTAGATTGAAATGAGAACATTGACATAAGAAGCTTTACAGGTTCATTAGTCTCTCTTCACCTTGCTGTCTCTAACTCAGTGATAGGCAACCCTGGAGAGACAGATCTACCTGTTCATCATCACTATTTTTTTTTTAAAGGAGATAACCTAGCAATGCCTACTATCTGCCAGAGCCATTTTCTTTTTTTTCATTTTTGCACATGTGAAAATGCACATTTTAGGCCTAAAGAATAATTAAAATGATATTAAACAAGCTGTCACTTGTAAACACAGAAGCCGGACTTTGGTTTTTCCAAGTGATAGTGGTGAGCAGGGAGCAGAGGTCCTGAGCCAGTGATGGTGGAACAGCTGAAAGAAAAAGCCTTTCAGCTTAATAATTCTTAGATGTGATGGTTGCATTAGTTTCCCTTTTCAGACTTTCTTCTATTTTCATCTGTTGATCCAGCATGTAAGTATGTTGTTTTTAAAAAGAACAAGCTCTCCAGCAGAATGTATCAGTTACAGAGATGAGACAAGCCATTTAACACTAGCAGGGATGCTTAGAATAATCAGCATTTATGTAAAACCTTTATCCTAAAAGAAACAAATGGTTTGCTGTAATGGCTTAGAAAGTATTATCTGGAGTTTGACTTCCATTTGTTTGTGTATTTTATCTGTTAGTATTTCTAACATTCCCCTCCCCCCAGACTGGCAATGCTGTTGTCACTCTAATACAGGAGGTGTGTTATTGGCCAGATCACCAGGTGAAAATAGAGGGGGGAAAGTCTAAAAAAGAAAAAACTGATGGAGCCACCACATCTAAATCACTGTTCAACAGGTAAAAAGTTTTGGGCATAAAATTAGCTAATCTTACATAATTTTGGGGTGCTGAAAACGAAAATGACCCTAAAAAATGTTGATTGGCTCTAGTTTCCATGATATATTCACCCATCTAATGACGTAAGCCATTCAAAATTATGATGCAACTTCAGCTGCATATTGCGCAATTGATACTGGTGACCAATAGAAAATTGCATGTATACTGAGATGATGCAATATTAGCCTTTAATTGCATCACTTCACTGCATAAAAGCTGCAGTATCTGTAGCCGATTGTAGTTCGACAGCGTCTTTACATTTCGTTTTATGCTTATATAGGCTACTCAGTAATGCCTCGAACTTGTGTGAATAAAGCAGATAATTTCTGCTATATCTGCGGTGAAATAACTTTTATCTCACAAAAAAGGAGGATAACAGGAATGATTAAGAAAGCCTACAACTTGTATTTTGGCTGCAAGATAGGAGACCAGGACAAGAGCTGGGCACCACATATATGCTGCAATTCTTGTGGGACGGCACTGGAGCAATGGTTGAATGGACAAAAGGCATCTATTCCTTTCGCTGTGCCAATGATTTGGAGAGAGCCAACAGATCATGTTAGTAATTGTTACTTTTGTATGGTGCCTCCAATTGTAAAAGGGCTAAATAAGAAGAAAAAGTTATCTGTGCACTATCCAAATATTCCATCTGCAATACATCCAGTTCCTCATGGAGAGGGGCTACCAATTCCTAAAGCACCAGAATCCTTCGTGGTTGAGTCAAGTGAGGAAGAACCTGAAGCGTGTAGTCACGTGCAGTTGTAAGAGATAGCCCTTTCCTCGAATACAAGAGAAAAGCCAAGAGAAGCAAAACCGACACAAACTGAAGACAAAACTAGTGAGAATCCTAAGTATTAAAATGATTCAACTTAGCTTATGGCTATAATTTTTCTTGGTAATCCTATGCAATATATTATGCCATTTAGGCTTTGTTATGTAGTCAATATCACTTGCTTTATATTTGTGGAAAGACATCTATCTATATAATTATTGTGCATTATGTAGTCATTACGCCTATAGTAGAAAACTTTCCGTTTACAGAAAAACTAGAGCCAATTGACAAATTTCATTGTTATATTTGAACTCAGAATGTGAAATTCATTAAGAAATGGATCCTTTTGTTTCCAAAACTGGCAAAAAATAAAAATTTGTTGAACAGTGAATTGGTTAGCTGCAATATATTGCATTTTTGGTTTGGGGTTTAATACCACTTTAGTCTCTAGATGCATTATACATTTTATGAAAGCAGAGACCATGGATAATAAATATATATTCATCTTTTATAAATATATTGGCTTTATCACACCCATATTTTCAGTAAACAAAATACAAAAGTTAGTGGGTAATGTTTAAATTCAGAGGTCAGCAATAAAAGTAATGTACAGCCCAGTGAACATAGTGTAAGGGTCAAGAGTATGTAACATACCTTGAGCAGAGGTCAGGCGTATTTACACCCTACTTCATAGCACCCCCCCTATGATTCATTACATCTGTTTACTCATAGCACAGCAGTAGCCCCTGTGAGGTAGTTTAACCACTTGCCTACAGGGCACTTATACCCCCTTCCTTACCATGCCAATTTTCAGCTTTCAGCGCTGTCGCATTTTGAATGACAATTGCACGGTCATGCAACATTGTACGCATATGAAATTTTTTATCATTTTTTCTCACAAATAGAGCTTTCTTTTGGTGGTATTTACTTGCCGTTGGGCGTTTTACTTTTTGCGCTATAAAAAAAAAGCAAAAGAAAAAAAAAAAGTTTCTTTGTTTCTATTATTTTAAATTATAAAATTTTGCGAACAGGTAATTTTTCTCCTTCACTGATGTGCATTGATGAGGCTGCATTGATAGGCAGCACTGATAGGTGGCACTGATGATGGGTACTGATAGGTGGCACTGGTGGGCACTGCTGGGCACAGGTGGGTGGCACTGGTGGGCACCAATCATCAGGGCACTGATGATTGGTGCCGATCCCTGCTCAGACAACTGCCGGTTCTCGGCAGTACTTTCCTCATGCTCTGACAGCTCTGAACCAAAGGTCACATGTGGGCTGTCCTGGACAATCCCGGAGGCGGGGGGAGGAGTCGCAGGTACTATTGACATTGTGAAAACAAACACAGAAGCATATACTGAATCTAGTCCCCCCCGCCTCGGGCAGTGTCCAGGATGGCCCACATGTAACCTTTGGTTCAACTAGTAGTGAGCATATAAAAGAGGGTACAGACATTTGGTCAGTTGGCTCTAAAGAAGAGGCAAGTCCTCGAAACGTGTCAGACTATTGGATGTCTACACTCCCTATTGCGGACAGTCACGTCACCAGTCACCAAGCTGTTCTTTTATGACGTGCCTTTGATTTTACTGTCGTTTGTGAGTACAACCAACTTTTAATTTCTTATTAAACATTTTTATGGTGATGCACTAGGCCTGTGCGCCCTCTGTTTGTTCTTTCTTCATTCAGTATATTTGGATTTCCGCGGTCTTTTGAGGGCAGCAAGGTGTGCATATTCCAGGACATTCATGATGTACCGTAGTTCTAGCCTACATTGAATCCATCCCCAAGGGCAGGAGCATTTGTGTTTGCTGACTCATTCACAGAACTCTGTGATCGAGTGACGCAGTAGTGTGGGCAGAGCCGCACACAGCCACACTGTTTTCAAATCTGACAGATAGTATGAGGAGAAGTCTACTAAAATTGGGTGGAACATGTAACATGTTCCAATGGTGAACTTATCCTTTAAGTCCCTCTGCTGGCCTGAATGTATAAAATAAATTATTTTCCTGAGGGTTACATTTTGAGTGGAAGCGTAAGGATTGCACTGTCAGCCAATCAGATTCAGGGCCCATGCAGACAATGGGGCAGATTTATAAAATCTGGTGCACGCAAAATCTGGTGCAGCTTTGCATGGTAGCCAATCTTGACAATAAAACCTGGAATCTGACTGGGTTCTATGCAGAGCTGCACCATATTTTCCATTCGTGTGCACTAGTTTTAGTAAATGAACCCCAATGTGTTGCTTTATTATGAATTAAAGTGGAACTAAACCCTCCCATGCTTTACAGCCAAGAAAACTGCATCTTGGTCTCTGATCTGGTGCTGTACATGTGATCAGTTATGACACTGGTTGTTTGATAGCGTGACAGATCAGTTGAGAGCACAAGGCAATGTGACAATTATAATTCACAACATGCCTTGAATGTAACTGTATTGGAAAACCGTTAAATTGTTTGGTTTAGTTCTACTTTCAGTTGCACTGTGTTAAAGCAGTAGTAAACTGCTGCTTAAAAAAAAAAAAAAAAAAAAACACACAAAACTGGTCCACTCACAAGGTAAAGTCATACTGTACTAATATGCACCTCATACTAGGTGGTGACATCACCGGTGCCTACACAGGTAAATATCTCCTAAGAAGTGCACGTTTAGGAGATTTTTACAGTACCTACAGGTAAGCTTTTTTATAAGCTTACCTGTAGGTACAAAGTAAAAAAAGGAGTTTACTCCCAATTTAAGGCAACCCATGTATTTTAAAGGATAAGTTCAGCTTTGGGAACATGTTACATGTTCCACCCGTTTTTAGGGTAGTACATGTAACGTGTTCAAATAGCCACTGCCCACCACCCTGCCTCTGATAGGTAGTAATGAGAGACTTCTACCCATCCTGTCAAATTTAAAAACAGCGCGGCTGTACAGGGCTCCGCTCACACAGCCACATCATTCATTCACGGACTTCCGTGAATGAACTGCAAGTCCCGACAGCCTTAGTGGCTGTGGGCTTGTAGTTTTCAATGAACTACCGCAGCACTGTGGAGCACCGTGATAGTTCATTGAAGCTGTTAGAATATCTGCTTGCTCGTATATCCCGTACGACAAGCAGATATTCTGACAGGTCTGCAGGAAACCTGCATGGCATCAGCGATCTACTGATCATTGGTGCAATGCTTTCCAGGCTGCTATAGACAAAAATAATAAATGCACATTTTTTTTACCTGCAATAAAATGTGCATTTATTATTTTTGTCTAAAAAGTGAACTTATCCTTTAAATGGGTTTAAATGAGCCCTTTAATGCACTGAAAAACTCATCTGATGTTTTTTTTTTTAAGCAGAGCACCATAACATGTGATGTGTTGCAGTTCACCTGAGTTGCCATTTTTCAGTTTTTCGTGCTGAGGTAGTGTGGCTATTTAAATTTGTTCTGAGACAGACAGAATGAGCTTTATGG
The DNA here is from genome assembly GCF_062004578.1 of Staurois parvus. NCBI lineage: Eukaryota > Metazoa > Chordata > Amphibia > Anura > Ranidae > Staurois > Staurois parvus. The sequence continues at coordinate 2,945,673 of NW_028317874.1, forward strand.
TGATATTTATTAAGCACTTTATTCATTTTTTTTTTACTATACCAAGAAAAAAAGACAAAAAATTAAAGAAAAACTGTTTCTGCTATAAAGCATATCAAACAGAAATGCCAGGACAGTATGAGGACCCTCAAAATGATCCCTTTTTGGAAATTGAACACCCCCAGGTATTGTGGGCATTAAAACATGGCAGTGCTGCATTAAATGTACAAGTCATAAACAAAGGGAGGAGTAGGTGAAAGGATTATGTACTAAGGTAGAATGGAGAAGGAGGGGGTTAATGTACGAATGTGCAGGATAAGTGTGATGAAGGGGCTTATATACAAGGATCGGATCAGTTCAGTACACTATGTCTGTGTACCCAACAGTCTGATGATGGCTCCGTTCACAGCCATTGCCAGAGGGGGATATCTGCAGTGCCATTTATCAATGGTACAACAATTTATTAACTATTGACCAATCTGAAAAGATATCCATCTATAATAACTACATTATCTACAAGAAGAATACACTGTTTGCCAACTTAAATGCCTCCATGTTTATTTGAACCTTCAGAAGAGACCACATGCAGCGTGCCCAGAGACAGAAAAAAGAAAGAAAAATAATAAATCCATTTTTTCAGTTCAGCCAAATTTCAATCCCATTGACAGTGAGAAGATCACATTTCCCTGCTTTAGTGAAGGTAGGTGGTTCCAACAATAGTCACGTGCTTCTTTTGTGTCCATCTGCAATAGTTCACTGATGGCCTCACAAAGCCAGCTGTGAAACACAATAGAGTTTTCAGGTCAGCCTTTTCATATTTGTTTGTGATTCTAGCAGCAAAGGAGAAACCCATAGGAAAAAGCAGTGATAAACTTTTATAAAAGATGCAATAGGAAAGAATAAAGGAAAGAGAAAGGTTTTAAGGCTAAATTGTTTATGTCCTTGAAATATCTACATCTACTGTCCTGTTTCTGGCTAATTAACCCTTCAGTCTTCATGCTACTGAAAAAGTACAGTAGACAACACACATTGTGGGGACTCTTCTGGTATTGAATATATTGTAGCAGAGTGTCTTAGTGGGAGCAGAGAAAAGTCCTGTTCGGGGTTTACACATCTCCCAGGATCCTCATATACTGTACATTTAGAGATCTCTGATCCTCGATGCAGTTCATGTTTTAATCCTCTCCCCTGGGGCAATTTAGAGTCACCTGGTATCTGCAGTCAGTGCTCTCACTCCTGGGGAACAGACATGTCCTGTCTGCGAGAGCAACAAACTTGGTGTAAGCTGTGCAATTGCATATATGGAGACTGACAAGCATTAGGCTTGCTCAGTCTGTTAGTCAAAATTTGTATTTGTGTAGTACATGCCAGGACACTGTAGTCTGTAAATAGCACCAATAAACACCGCACTGTTTGTCACTACCTCACCGGACTGCTTCCTGTATCTAAAAGTGGGCACACCCTAGCGAGTTTTTCTACCCACTGCCTATCCCCAGCTCACAATATCAAAAGACCAATTGGAATCAGAGAGAAGAGACAACCACTTCACAAGGAAATGGTTCATGAGCCAATTTATAGCATTTATCTCCTTTGGGAAAATGTTAGAGGGTTTTCAAGCAAACTCATATCTCTAGTTTGAACCTTCCAAGCATCAACCTCCTCTACAGAGAGACTAAAGAAATAAAAATGGAAGTTTCCTGTACAGAAAGTGGTAGTATACTCTTATTCCTGGTGTCCCTCAATTCCATCATTTCAGCCTCCATCAGATTTATACGTATTCAACACTTCCGACAGTGTTGAACAGCTGTGTTCCCCACCATGCTGTGATTCTCTGAGCCCCACATCATTGCTGTGTCCTGAACTGGTATACGGGTCATAGGAGGTTACCACTGTGTGATAAGGGACATTTTCATATCTTTAGGGACCTGACAGGGTATCTTTGAAATGAATCCATGCTTGGTCCAAGAGCAAGAAAGTAAGTTTACTGAAATGTAGATATTCACAAATGCATATACTTACTTTCCATTTGTTTCTCCAATGTCCTGTTTAGACACTGGGAATGAAGAAAATCCCAGTATAATCTACAAGCTGCTGAAGTCGTGGCTTACACAGGGATATGGATGATTCATGTAATACTGTGACCTGAAAAACGTTGCAGTGCCGCTCCAAGTGGGAGTATATCCTTTGTCCCTCTGGTCATCGGGTATAGGGGTGCTGGCATTCAAACTGTTACATCCAGCGATATCAATACCAAGCATACAGAACGCCACTCTCCCTCCCAACCCACATAAAGTGGATTTTATGGCCTTGGCGCTAGCCCACTGACCATGCCCTCTAATGCATTTCATCCGTGCCTTGCTGTACAAAATAAAGGGAGAAAATAAATTATTATTATACAGGATTTATATAGCGCCAACAGTTTGCACAGCGCTTTACAAAATGAGGGCAGACATTATAGTTACAATACAATTTGGAACAAAAGGAATCAGAGGGCCCTGCTCGTTACACCTTACAATCTGAGAGGGAGGGTCAATTGATACAAAAAGTAATAAATGTGGGGGGATGAGCTGATGGAGAAAGTAAAAACAAACACTGTGTATACGCTAAAGCAGGATGGCCTTCCTTAAGAGAAGGGTTTTCAGGGATCATCTAAAGTTGAATAGAGGGCAAAGTTGTGGATGGCTTTGTAAGTTGTCGTTAGTATTTTGATTGTTCGTTGGGTGAGCAGAAGCCAGTGGAGGGATTGGCAAAGAGGGGAAGAAGACAATGAACGGTTGGAAAGGTGGATGAGCCTGGCAGCAGTAGTCCAATGAGAAGGGAGTTGCAGTAGTCAAGGTGAGAGATGATCAAGGAGTGAATTAGAAGCTTTGCGGTGTCTGTTAAACTAAAAATTCTGGAGAGGTTGAGGTGGCATGATTTGGACAGGGATTGGATGTGGGCCTGAAAGGATAGTTAAGAGTCCAGAGTTACCCCCTAGCACCCTGGCATACAGGCATGGGTTGATAGTTGTGCCATCAATCTTGACAGAGAAATCAGGGGAAAGAGCAAAGGTGGGAGGAAATATTAAGAGCTCAGTTTTCGATAGACTGAGTTTGAGGAAGTGGCGTGACATCCATATTGATGTCTGTTAGTAGATCAGTAAGTCATTGTTAATGTTTTAAATTTTGTTTGTTGATCAGGAGCCTTTGGAGGAATTGCCAGAAAGGTAATGTGGACAGTGAGCGGTTGGTAAAATGGGCGAGTCTGGCAGCAGCATTTATGATAGACTGAAGGGGGATTAGCAGTAGTCAAGACAAGAGAAAACGAGTGTATTAACAGTTTAGTTGTGTCGTTGGTTAGGAAGGGATGTATTTCCTTTGCTCTTGGTGTTGAACAGAGCAGAGGAGAAAACAAAGAAAAGATGAGTACAAGTGTACCTCGGTTTCCAAACATCTCGTTTAACATAATTTTCGGTTTACGAATGAAAATCCATTGAAAATAATGCCCTGGTTTACAAATTTTTTACAAATTTTTGCAATATGAAGTGTATGTTGGTGCCAATTTTCAAACGCAATTTCCGGCTTCTTTTTTTTTTCACTATAGCTCACAGTATTAGCTGTCACTTTCCCTATAGTTAAGAAACTAAAATGAAAGATTGTTTCTTTTAAAATTGGGGAAATAAACTAAAAGGAAACTTTCTTTAGTTTAGCTGGGGGGAAAGTGACAGCTGAATCTCTGAGCTATAGTAAAGAAAAATAAAAAAGTGGTAATTACATTTAAAAACTGGCACCAGGGGATCCCCCCTCCTATCTATAACAAGCCCTTCGGGTCTGGTATGGATTTTGAGGGGTACTCCCACGCCAAAATTAAAGAAAAAAAATGCAATGGGCCCCCCCATCCAAAATCCATACCAGACCCTTTTCCGTGCATGTAGCCCAGCAGGTCAGGAAAGGGAGGGGGACGAGCAAGAGCCCTCCTCCTTTTGAACCATACAAGGCCACATGCACTCAACATGGAAGGGTGCTTTGGGGCATGGGGGCTCCCCCACCAAAGCACCTTGTCTCCATGTTGATGGGGACAAGGGCCTCTTCCTCATAACCCTGGCTGGTGGTTGTGGGTGTCTGCAGGCAGGGAGCTTATCGGAATCTGGAAGCCCCCTTTAACAAGGAGGCCCCTAGATCCCGCCCCCCCCCATGTGAACGCGTAACAAAAAGTGTAGTGTGAAAAAAGACAGGACACGGTTTTTGACAAGTCAAGTCCTTTATTAAAAGAAAAAAAATAAAAGACTGCCCCCCGCAGTAAATACAATGTCAATCATGATGTCCATCGCCTCTGCCGGCACGAAAAAAGAATTTAAAAAACGGCTCCAC